>NC_048900.1:18435188-18447168 GCF_011077185.1 Oxyura jamaicensis | reverse complement strand
CCGTTTTTATATTTCCATTCGTTCTGCTGTTTCTTAGGTATATTCTTATTTCTTCAGCTAAGATTTCCCCCTCCTATCATTCTTAATTAGAAGCAGTTTTTCATCCTATGTTTTAGTCTATCAGACATGAAGGCTCTTTACTGCATTTGATTGTACTATTAAGTGAACTGGCTACTCCCAGAAGACTTGATTCTGCCATCCTTATTCCTGTTGAGATTGATTTTGATACTGACTTTATCCATCCTGAGTTGTTTCTTTCTTCTCAATAATTGTATGGAAATCAGTGGGACTGTGCATATTAGTAACTGCTCACCATGTAATGATGTTCAGAGCATGGCCCAGGAGGACTAATTGATGGCTAGCGTGTTAGCCTGCATGAATTCAGGTAGCTGAATCTGGTCCACTGAGTAGTTAGCTTAATAGCACTTTCCAGAGTAATTACAGCTTAGTGTAATGGAGGCAGAGCTGGATCCTAACAACTTTTCTGTCTGTGTTGCTTCTCACACATTCTTTTTTTTTATTTTTTTTCCCTTTCCTGAAGTTCGTATTTGGCAAAGTGTTCCCCTAAATAAGGATACATGATTATAACCAAATGAGCCACTTGGAAAAAAAAAAAAAAAAAAAAAAAAAAAAAGCACAGATCACATTTGTTTATAACTTGTTTCTGCTTTTGTTTGTTTCAGAAAAGCCTACTACATTTACTCTTAAATGATACAATATGACCAGTGTGATCTTGTGGTCTAAACAATAAGAATAGCTGTTTCTCAGATTTTGCTTTCTTCAGCCTCTCAATGTTTTTCATTAAACAGCAGAACTTGTAAATTTTAATTGATAAATTCACCTTTCAACCTCATCGATCATCATAAGGAACCTTAATAGCTAGATGCTCACATGTACACACTCTGTTGTGGTTCAGATCTTGGTCGTCTCCTTTTCTGAAAGAATTTTGGAACACTCATTGGTTTTTATGTTGATTGGATATGTTGAAGAGAAATTTTATTGTGAATATTGTTTGAGATTGGTTTTATTTAAATAAATAGAAGCTTCTATGAAAGAAAACTTACTCAGACCAAGACATAAGTGGCCCCAGTGTTGTATAGTTTCTGGCCCTTGCTAACCTTTCTACATATGCAGTTTGGACAATTGCCAATAGTTTCTCTCTTTCAGCTCCTAAAATTGAATATTTTCCCTTTTACCCTACAAAATGAATCTATATCAATAGAGAAGTCGTATATACAGACAGAGCACTATCAATACTAGCAGTACTGTTTTGCCTTGAAAGTTGCTGCTAAATACGTATCTCTGCTGAGCACTGTGATCTTGACTATCACTAATAATAGATAAATACTAAAATTAACACACACACCCTAGAAGGGAAGTACCCAAAGGTCTCTCATAGCTCTTAATAGTACATGTGTATTATGTTCTGTGTTGGAAATGTCATGGTATTCATCCAGGTTTCACTGTGATCTGAGCAATTACTAACAAGCGAAATTCTGTATGTTATTCAGGAGATCAGAGCAGAGATCATGGTAATGGCTCCTCTTGACCCCAGACTCTTCTCATTTGAAGCTCATTGATAACAATCACTATGACATATTCACAGTTGTTTAAAGCTGCTGAGTTGAAAATACTCTTTTTTTTTTTTTTTTTCCAAAAATATTTGGCTGAATCTTTGGTGAAAGTTGCCTTCAGGCAAACACATGGAAAATGATACAGCTTATTAGAGCTTAAACTGTGAAAAACTCTTGATAGCTGATGTTCACACATCACTAATAACCTGAAAAGCTATGGGTTGTAGACAGTGGTTTTAAAAGCGAATTCCATGTGATACATTGCTCAAGTGCCAATACTATTCATACAAGGGTCCAAATGTTAAAAATGTATTAAATCAGCTTTCTGAATGCTCCTGTTCATTATTTTGCTGACTTGGAAACCTTGGAGTGTTTTGTATCCATTTCATTATCTCCAAAAAGCATGAATTGTCATGGAATTTACATAAAAATCCTGCCAGAGAGTGGAGACTTCACCGCACAGTCAGCTGCCCCTCCTAATCCAATCTTCCCCAATGCAGTTGGCCTGGCGGTTGCCAAACTCTAACAGTGGGGATCTCCTTTGTTAAGAAAAGTATGAATTTGAGCTTTAAAATGAGCAGAAGTCTCTTCTATTACTCAGGATGCCTCCTCTTGCTGAGTTTACATGAGATGTCTAGCAGGAGATGTTATTAAATAGCCTAAAAAATTAGGCAAAAAACCAATTATCTAGAAAAAGGACACAAAAGGCTTAAAGAAATGTGCATTTGAATTTTCATTATTGAGTATCCATGGGACACCACACCACTATTTGAATTTTGTTATTAACCCTTTGCATAAAAAAGGATTTAATGCTTTTAATCAGTTTTGAATTACACTTTGAGGAAAGCACAAGTTGGGAATTTTAAAAAGTCTCCTTCATTTCTTTCAGTGTTATTTCAGGGCTCTCATGTTTGCACTTATCTCAAAAGAGTTTTAACTTTGTATTAGATTTTTTGTGAAGGTTGATTACATGGGCATTTCAGTCTCACCTTCATTCTTTATTTAGCTGAAATTCCTAATCACTTCAGTGGGTGGTAGACAGGACTCAAGTGTTCCTTTAGATGAATTTCAGCTTCTAAAAAATCTTAGGGTTTGAGTAATGTATTCTTGTTTATTTTTTCCACTTTACAGATAAAATCTAAAGAGCATTCATCATCACCTGGATAGAAGTGATTTAAAGCAGTTCACAGTTTAGGCTGGCAGCCATTTTCTGAACTTCAGCAAAACATCAAAATCAAAACAATAAGAAATAAATGTAATAGTGATTTCATGTGGCCCTTGCAAAAAGGATGCACATAAAGATACACATACTGCTAGGGCATTCTTCCTGGATCAGCTCTTGCTTTATTAACAAAAGCCAGCCAGCTGTTCCTGCCTCAGAAAAAAAATGCTTTTTAAAATTAACATTAAGGAACCTATGCTCTTTTATCCACCTGAAAACAAAAGTTCAGTCTCCTATTTTATTCTGTAGGATACTCTGTCAGTGCCAATGCCCGGCCACCAGAGCCTTCTCACCTTCCTGGTCAGCTTACTCTCCCAGTTTTGATTCTCTGTTTCCTTCTCCTTATTGCAATCTTTTGGTTAATTATTTCTATTCTCTTTTACGTTTCTTTTCAAAAGGTTTGGGGATTTTGTTGTTGTTGTTATAATCCTGCTAAAAGGGGTGTTCAATTTAACTGTCATCAAACAGTAAAAACAAGCTACTCTGGCAGCACACGTGTAAACTGAGAAGTCATACAGTCACTACCAGAAATCTTCATTTGGTTTCCTTTGTTTTTACTGGGCTCTATTGATTTCTACTGGAGGACCAGCCTTTCCAAGACCAATAGCAGAGCAGTCCTTTGGCTCTCATCCAAAATGCATTTGCCAAGTAATAGTGTTAGAAACCACTGGAATTTCTAATAGGGAAGGCAATCGCAGTGTCCAAGAACAGTACACTTTGATTCTGCCCATGTAGACACTATGCCAAACTCTACACTCATTTAGAAAGAGATCAGAAATCTCTGACATCAATGGATTAACAAGGGCAGAGTTTACTCCGCACTAATAGCACTGATGAGAATGACATGGTATTACAAGCTTTCACTTGCTGTTTAAAAATAATAATTCTGTTTCCAGACAAATGTATCACTTCAGTTCAGACCTGTATAGAAGATATATCTGCAGATATACCTGCAGTAACATTTGTTGAATGCCTTTCTGTTTCTGATCTACCTTAATTTTTTAAAAGGCGTGGATGTGGACAGAATTTGTTTCTGCATTTGAAAGGAGTTAAGAATAGAGTACAGCCTGTTTACTGAGGTAAATACAGCCTTGGCCTTTGCTCATTTTCTGACATACTAGTTAGTTTTTCTGGGAGAAGGAATGAATGAAGCATACAGCAATGCATGGCCAGCCCCCCTTGAACATTACTGATGAGTGCACAGTGCTGGTGAACTGAAAAGGAATGGAAAGGACTGCCAATTTTTTTTATTTTTTTTTTCTGCAGAACTAGAGAATCAACAAAATAACATGGAAGCAACAGCAGAAATGCACAAGTATGAGAAGAATCAAATATTTGGGGACATTCAAAAAAGCTCTACAGAAAATCAGACTCAGATCTGTAAAATTATTGCTTGGGAAAAGCTGTGTTTGAAGATTTGTGGAAGGATTCATAATTGATCCTTGTACTGAGAAAAATATAACAGGGCAACCTTTAATATTTGTGTCCAAATCTTTAGCTAGTGGAAAGGATGCAGTTCCATTAAGGCAATGCAACTGTCCTAATTTGCACCAGCTGAACTCCTGCTCCTTTGTTTGTGTAGCCTTGTCGGCACCCCTTCCAAAGGAAAGCAAACATTCATTGTTCTTTCCTGGGTCAAAGAAAAGTCAGGACAGAAGGATCCCAAAGTTTCCTTATCTCTCTCTCTTATTTATTTATTTATTTATTTTCACAACTAGCGTTATTCACATACAAGCTATTTGAACTTACAGTGCAGTTTCTGAACGTACCTGACAGTGGCTGATGGATGAGTAATTTCCAAGAGCAGAATTCACGTATTGTCATTGTTTCATGCAACATAATTCATGCTACATTAATTCAAAATGTGAAAACTGAAAAGAAAAAAAAAGCCAAAAAAAAAAAAAAAGCCAAAAAAAAAAAAAACACAGCACAATCTGAATCACAGTTAATTTCTGGGGAAATTAAAATCATCATTTCCTCTAAAGTTTTGCTTCTTAAGCATTTATTTTTTTAACAGACATTTCAGACCCTTTATTATTTTATTCGTCTGGTGTCACAGAGCCTGTTCTCAATTAGTTGCTTTTTCATCCTAATTCAAGGCAATGCATTATTTGGATCCATGCAACACTGTCTGCAAACAAACTATTGGTGACTGAGGGATGATCATAGAGAGATATATGATGGTGCCTTTGTATGCATTTGCACATACACTCTTATTGCACATTAAGAATTACATTGCTAGCTATGATTTCATTATTTCCCATATAAATACTTGCTTGTATTCTCACAGGATGTTATATGCTCATTAGAATACGAGTAGCTCTCTTGATTAAGTTGAAATCCATATCATGAAGGGGTTTGGAAGTTATTGAAAAAGATTTTTGAAAGCCGTTTTCCAGGAAACAATTAAGAAGCAGCTCCTCAAATGTTGGAAGATACTTCCAGTCACCCAGCTTCTTTCAAATTAATTAGAAGGTCAATACTTAGTCACCCCTTAATTAGTCAATACTAATTATAATGTAAGAAATATCACAACAAAGCTGGAGTCCTAGGATCCATCCTCTACTGAGTTGTTAAAATAACTTTCAGGACTCTCTCTGGCTGAGGGTTTGGTGCTGAATGTTTCTTGAGACTGTCTCAGATTGGCTTGCAAATCTCATTAAAATGCTGTAACCAGAATGAAATGTGGTTTGGAGTGATTTCCTTGTCCCTGATGGAAATCACTCGTTCCCAGGATATTGCTATCTCATTTTTTCCAGGGACAATATATCCCTAAGGCTCACAGAGCACTTGGGAGTGAGGGAAATGTTTGGCCTTTGAAATAGACAAGGTTGTGTCAAGAGTCAGTTAGTTTAAAGGAAAAAAAAAATCCCTGGAGTGAGAATCTTTGCAAGTTTAAAAACTTTCCCCTTTTCAAGTGGTACAAGCTGAGCAGTGGGCTCTGCTTGGCTGTACATTCAGCATTTTATCCATGAGCAAAGTATAAATATTTCCAGAAAAACCATTTCTATATTTATTTTCAGAGTGATGTCACTTCCTTTCTTTGTAAGGCTGGTAAGAGAGGATTTTTTTTTATTGCCGAAGGACTTGAGTCCAAAGAGAACTTTATTTTTGGAGAATACAGGGACACAGCCAGTGTGCTAACTCTGTAACTGCAGCGGCTTCCACTGTAAATGAAACAATGGAAGTTACTTTCCAGTTCCCCACCCGAATTCTCTGTATTTTTTTGGTCTCGTACAGGCTAAAGACCACATTTTTTGCTGGGAGTCTCATGCGAAAATATTGACAGTCAATTACCAGGCGGACTCCAGTAGCAATTACAGTAAACTGTGCTGCTCCATCCAAGAACATTAATGTTTTTAACAACTGTCTTTCCAAAAATAGCTCAACTTTCCAAAGATCAAAAATGAACAAACATCTATTTCTCTGATGTCTTTGAAGTATTTTCTTAAAAAATCCAGGATTTAAATTCATTCTTCACCACACAAGTACAATATAATTAAGGCAGTAAGTTTATCTGAACCTTTGATTGTGCTTTTATTGGTATCAAAATATGTTTTATCACATTTTTATAGAAATGTGTTACATTATATACCCTTTTGTTTACCCTGCACCACTTTACCCCCTGAGAAGAGGCTCTTACGAGGCAAGATGTTGAGCAGCATCCTCCCCATGTTTCAGCTTACGGGTGTGCTTCCCTCAAGGACCAGAATGCTGCTTGGTTTATAAATATCTTCTCAGGCTCTTTCTGTTCAAAAGGCCAGTGCTGCTGGGGCTCAATCACTGGTGGATAGGCAACCTTTCCTGTCTGACTACAGTAAACAATCATCAGGTTTTACCTTCTCCTGCAGGAGTATGAGCATGCTTGCTGCATGACAGACCTATGTTCGGGAAAGAAGGGATCTGTCATTGCTTTTGTATCTACAGAGCATAATTAGCTGTGTTTCCCAGTCTGGCTGCTTCATTATCAATGTTCCTGAGAAGCATTTTATTCAAAAAAATAATAAAAAAAAATGTTTATTCTTCTGTTATTTGTGTATAATGCTTACCATGAATGGTACAGCCATGGTATTCTTCTCTAGCCCAGAGAACTGTCTGATGTTTTAAGGAAGCCAAGCAATTCCTCAAAGTCACACATGCCTCCAGTGTCTGAGTCTAGATTAAAGTCAGGGTGATCTTAGTCCTTCCTTGCTCCCCAATTAACCACGTGGCCTCTCCCACTGCTGATAATATGTGTCTGAATTACGTGGGCTGGGAAAACTGTTCCAGACAAGAAAGAAAACAGCATATCACACCTCCATAGCCTTGGGACACAGGACAGGGCAGGGCAGGCTTAGCAGTTGGTTACAGGTAATGCATCTTTTCACCAGGAAAGGTCAACTTAATGTGATATCCCTATCAAAAATGCTGATTCAGTGTCCTAGAATTCTGGTTTGAACATCTAAAGTAGCTAAAGTAGTACTAGCTAGCTAGTAGCTAGATCCCCTGTCTTTAATATTTTCGAGTGTTTGGCATTTGATTTCCTGGAGGTTAAGATAAGACTATCTTGGCTCTAATACAGGCTTTTTCAGAACCTGAGTTGATATGGGAATTTTATGTTGTGCTTTCCCTATTTCGTGTATTGTTAAATTATACCTTCTGAGGTACTCTCATCATTAGTGTCATTTACTCTCAAAGTTTTATGAATGTTATTTTGAAGCACTTCAGATATTTTTCAGACATATAATGGTAACTACAATTATTAAAAAAGACATCCCCATGTAAACCTGGCAACTTCTTAGAAATCCTGGAGTTCCTTACAATAGCAATAAGGCAATAAATGAAAATAACATCTGGGCTTTTAAATTGTGAGCCAATTTAAAAATCAGCATTTTAGTTTGCCATTTAAAAGTAAGTGTTTTCATTGAGTCTGGTGTCTAAAGGAAAATAATTCCACCGATACAGCACTTTTAAAGCACCAAGGGCAGAATTACCTAGTTTTTGGTAAGCCTTTGGAACAGCTAGCAAAAGCAGTGTCACATGAAAAAAAAAGAAGTAATCACTTTCATAATATAGAGAGTGCTAAGATCATGTACTAGTAGTACCTTGGATGTTAATTACAGAATCTTGAAGTCTATTCAGTGTTATATAAAGAATCAATTCAATGACCTGAGAACAGATGAAATATGAAAGGCTTCTTAGTCTGCCTTTGTACACTGATGGAGGCACTTTCAATCAGTGGAAACCAGTACATTCATTTACTTATTAGAAAGTTATTCAAAAAGAGAACTACACTGTGAACTGTCTGTAGAACAAACTAATCTGATGTCTTTCTAGGAGAGGTGACCATCCAATGTATGAAATGCTCACTATAAAAGAAAAATTTAGCTGATGTGTAGATACATGCTGGTGCTGAATGACTATTAAAAGATAGTAAGGATCAAAAAATTCACCACCTTTTCTTTCTGATAGAACCCGTGTTATGTCAGTTTGGGGAAAGGAAAAGGGGTGCAGGGAGAACAGTGAGGAGCCTAAAACTGAAGTATTCTCATTATGGAGAACAGCTAAAATGCCCAACACAATAAGAAACAAGCCAGAAGAACACAACAAGTTTATTAAGAATTCTGCTGAACTTTCAGAAATCATTAAAGCATTGAAACTATCAGTGATATTATCCTAATCTGCTGTTCACACAGCATTGTCTCAGTCTTGACAGTTATTTTATGACTTTAAGCAGATAGGCTTTATAACAAGGTTTAATGTAAACTTTTGTTCTAAGAACCCAGCCAAGAATCTTAATTTAGCTTTATCTGCAAAGTTGCTAGATTGTCTTGTTCTGTGGAACAGTCCAAACAAAGTTTAGATAAGCACTTTATTGTGGAAGTGAGATATAATTAAGGGATTGCTTCCATTCAGCTTCCATATGCATCCAGTTGAGCCCCATACTAAGCTCCTGTATTCATCCAGTTTGACTATGAATTAGAGAAACCTTTAGGATGCCTATTGGATATTCATTTTAGAATGTGGTCTAGATCTCCTCTTATCTCCTGTCACACTCATTATTCTCAGCCATTTTCCTGAAGAAAACAAAAACACGAAGGAGATGGTGCTAACAAGCAGACAGAACAGCAGGCTGGTTTTGTACCTGACTTGATGGCCGAGCACCATTTAACCTTTCCATTGTACCATTTCTGTATGAAAGTTCAATAACTGACTTCTTCAGTTAATTGTGCTTTGTGATCTACATGTAGAATATTCTAGGAAGACAGACATTGTTAGTCATTATTAAGGATGTCTGTTCAGAAATTAAATATTTTCATTTAAAAAGTTAGGTTTTTTTGTTGTACAAATGTTTTCTAATCCCTGTTTTGATGTTTTTGCTTGATCTCTAAGTGTCTGTTTTCAATTTTGCTTTAACTGATTAAAAACAAGTTATAAAGCTAAACCAAAATAGATCAGTCCTTAACCTGGATTGTACCTTTATAAACAAAGCAGTTCATATGCTGTGTATCTCCTGAGGTAGCAGAGAGAAGCAGAAAGAAGAGCACAAAGAAGGAGGTTAATGCTATGTGAGTCTGACAGTCTTTCATTGGTAGACCAATGAAAATATGAAAAAATAAGTCTGTGGACACAGTAAGACATGAAGAAATTTTATAGTTAGAAATATAATTTTCTTCAAATCTTTCTATAAATGATAAAGGGGGAATATAATCCTTAGGACTAACCTACTTAAAGGGCAACAATAGAAATGGTGTCCCAAAGAAAAAAAAGTAGAAAAAGAAGTAAGAGATGTGATAAAGGAAGATAGCAAACTGAAAGAGCATGCACAGAGCATGTATATAAGCATGTATAGAATAGAATTGTAGAATATCCTGAGTTGGAAGGGATCCACAAGGGATCATCAAGTCCATCTCCTGATTATATGTCTATGTTTGAGAAAAAGGCAGATAAAAAAGCAATGAAACAGAAACAAAAAGTATGATTAGGAAAAATGTCTCTTAATGGCTAAAATAGAATGAGTTCTGAAGGTTAAAGTATTTTGTTTGCTGTTTTCTGATATAAAGTGAGTAAACCAGTTCAAAAATTTTTTTTTATGGGTAGGATGTTTTCACAAAAATCTTTTTCTTTCTCTCTTTTTTTTTCCCTTCCCAATCTAGTATTTCTTAACTGTTTAGCTTGTGTATATTCAGAGTAGATACTTGCAATTTCTCAGCCTTGAAAGGCTACATTTTAATATGAGATTTTTTTAGATACATAGGGTTAATTAGTTTTTTTTTTTTTTTTTTTTTTTTTTTAAGGAATCATGAAAGGATGGAGCTGATGCAAAGTCATTCTGTAATTGGATAAGAGTTATATTTATTCTTGAATGGAAAAGTACTGCTAGCATTTTCTAAACAAATTATTGTTCAGCAAACTACTGGGAAATGTTTGTGGGAATCTATCTTTGAGGCAACATTTACGAAGAACTCCCTGGAAACTTCCCAGTTGTTTACTGGCAGTCAGGGTGAGCTTTACAGCACTTTTTCTGGTCAGTGGGCCCTGCTGTGTACCTGCTGGGTGCGGTGAATGGACATTGATGAAGTTAGGTCAGTAACAATCTTTTGCTTGCTTGAGATTTTTGAGATTTTCACATGGAATTAGCAAATAGTTGGCAGAGCCTTTTATGTATCACACAGACCACATCTCAAACCACATTTCATATACAAATTTCTCATCTTTTCATCATGCCCATACACACAGTTTCTGCAATATGTTTTTGAATTGTTTCTTCTGTCGTCAGGAGGGGCTGTTTCACTCAGATTTCAAAAAGAGGGTGAGGTTTTCATTTTTAAATACTTGGCATCCTTCAAAATAAAAGGTTCTGTATTGTAAGAAGTTTTAACTAAGACATTATATGTAAACATAAATCATAGTACTATATTGACATGTATAGGTGTATTGGGTATAATCACACTGTCCACATTTGAAGCAAAATAATAATAATAATAATATATCCATGGGTTATCCCCCGTCAGTGGGATGGATGTGTCTGTGTGCATATAGCCATAAACCTAATTTTCTTTTATCGAGAAGAAAATGTGTACAGCTTTTAGCAGCAAAGATTTCAATATGCATTTGATCAAGTTAACTTGGGTTATGATCAAGTTAACTGTGAGCTACATCAGTTTCTATCCTGCATGGTGTCACAACAGCTCTGTGGCAGAAAGCGCTGTCCTCGCAGCCTTGCCTGTGAGGGCAGCTGGCTGCCAGGGCTGCTGGGTCTCCCCGCGGCCTCCCCACGGCCTACCTGGAGCCTCCCATGGGCCTGTCCTAGGCCTGCCCGGCTGGGTGGCCTGCCCAGTTCCCACTGAACAGTCAGGCACATAGCTCTGAATGTAACAGAAGAGCAAGGACTGGGATCGGGATTTTTCATCTCGTAATTCAGTCGCTGCCTTTTGCTCAGTATTAATTAGAGAGACATCTTCTTTGGTTCTGCCACCAAATGACCTTCTAACACTGGCATCTTTAGCCCTAAAAAAACAGGTATCTCAGGAATAAGCACTTGCTACCTATGTTCCAGTTCTGATCCCCAAACCATGGTCTTCCTGTATTTGAATAATTTAAGAGTTATTCAAGTCCAACCGCAGGCTCAGTGTCTAAGTATTTACTTCATCTGCTAAAGAAAATATCAATGATTATCTGGGGAAAGTGGAGAAATAGCAAATAAATATACTACCTTTATAACAGACTGAAAAGTGTTAAATAAGTAATTCAGGTTCACATTACTGTTTTTAATTCAAAAGACCCTTTAAAGCAATTGAAATTACTATTTTAATTATTACATGCATATATAATATTCCTTAATGCTGCACTTGCAACGTAAAAAATCCAGCTGAACAGTACAACATGTGTAGTACTTTGGGGGTTATGCATGCTTTGATTCCATGCTTTCTTGATGATTGTGTGTAAGTTTGTTATGAATTATTATTTGACTGACAGGACTTACAATGATCTAGATGCTTTCTTAACACTGAAAAGCTTACATACCTTGTAATTACCTTTAATGTATTCCATTTTTTTGTGTGCATTTGTAACTATGACATCTGGTTCTTTGCCAGACATTTTGGGTGGCTTGCTATACACTTAATTCTCAAAGTGCTGAGTGATACGGTCATGGAAAATACCTCTTCTTTGCCCATTAAAAAAAAAAAAAAAAAAAAAAAAA
>NC_048900.1:18404690-18435088 GCF_011077185.1 Oxyura jamaicensis | reverse complement strand
CATACATTTTTGGTGGGTTGCTATAAAAAAATTTATTAAAAAAGTGATTTTTACTGAAATGTTAAAAAAAAAATATTTTCCCACAAAAAAAAAAAAAAAAAAAAAAAAAAAAGGCAATCATATCAGAGATGTTAAAATTTATGCTAAGTCTATTCAGTGAAACATAAATAGTCATCACTTGGAGAACTTGCTGTGCAAGGCACGATCCTGCAATATGCTAGGCTCTTGCAAGATACTCTCAGCACCATTAGTGTTTGCTGAGTTGCCTGATGCTCAGCACCTTGTAGGATCTGGCCTCAGAGAAAGAGCATGAAAGGACCCAAAGCAAACTGGCAAACATTCAGCTGTTCCCTGTACTTTTCTTCTCTCTCAAAAGTAACAGTTCAAACAAAGGATTAATTTAGAAAGAAAAAATAATTAAAATTGAAAGAAAAGGAGGAAGGAGGATGTGTGAAAAAGAATGTTAATAACAGTATTTGAAGAGGGAAAGAAATTAGAGAGATGAAAAACCTGATTTTTCTTTTAAATAACATTAGGAAGGTTGTAGATGTTGTTTAATAATGTCCTTGAATATTTTGCAAGTGGCACAACCACTTCATGAGATGCCAATTGCTGAAATACTGAGTTGTGATTTAAAGTGACAATGTCACCTTTAGTTTTAGTCCAAGTGATGGATTTTGTTTTGAAATGGGTTATACCAAACCTAACACAGAGAGATGTGTTTGCATTTGTTTTAATTTCAATTAAAATTACTCTGGTTAAAAACACCACTCCCACAACTTTCTATTTTAATTTTATATCTTCTAATGTGAATTCAAATGGGCTGTACAAGATCCCAGCTTCTCTGGAATAGAGCTGATGCATCCAGACAGCCAAGACAGACACCAAAAATCCCAACCTGTATAGATTAGCTTTGAACATTTCTTTCCTTTTTAACTGATTTTTTTAAAAATATGGAGGAAACCTATCCCTAATAGCTTGCACCTGGTTTATGTGAAAAGCTAATATGAAATCCTGTGATACTGATATCACTTTATTTTTTTTTTATTATGATAAAGTGTAAAAATGGCAAGGCAGTGGAAGGCCCTAAGTCTTTATTTCATTGTTTTATAAGTAGCAGATTGCATAGTAAATCAACTTAATTTATGTACCTTGTTTATTGTTAAATTCTCCAGATTCATTAAAGCCCTGGAACTGCAGTTGAATAGCAGAAAATGACCTCTTTTCCTGGCTGTTTAATCCATTTTCAAGCTGCATACACCTCTTTGAATATGTGTTAAAGTAGTAGCCTCATTTGACAAGGAGATTTCATAAAGCTTTGAAGTATATCATTAAAAGGGACACTGTCAATTTGGATTTTTTCAAGATGACCAATTTAAAAAAGAAAATCTTTTTGAATGTTGGAGGGTTTTTTTAATTCCTAGAAAATGTCCACTTTTTTTTTTTTTTTTTTTTTTACTTTTTTTTTTTTCTTCCCTCTGTGAATGTTTAGAACCATCGTTTGGAAGACCAGGGAACATTACTATCATAGACACAATAATTAGTCCTGAACACTTTCACATTCCCCTGCATACATCTTTTTCTCTAACAGGAGCTCAGTCCAGTTCATACAGCCTGCCGGAGGCCTGTGAATCCTCTTAGCTTTATTTTAAAACTTTGAAACAGGATTTCACTAGAACTGTGCTTTGTCCTGGTCTAGAGCACTGTGCTTATTTTCATTCTTTGCCTGCTGCCTGCTGTTTGGCGAGGTTTTTTAGGTCTGATCTTTCCAGCATGTCTCTCCAGCAGACCCCTGCCTGCAGAGCCTGCAGTGCCAACCACCCTTTCTGTCATGGGTCCTTGACAGACAAGCTCTGCCAGATGTCGCTGCCATGATTTCATATATTCATGCTTACAGCTGTCCATCTTGCAGTTCTGCTGGAAATTACTGTCAACCTACAGAGACAAGAGAAAGAAGCATGTGCCAGTATGTTAACCACCTCCATCACATCGCCTGCTAATTGAAAGAGTCTTTGCTCTAATCTCCTAGACTGGCATTGGGATTGCGATCTTCCAGTGGAGGGGCAGGGCAGACAGCTAGGAAGCAGTAACATCTGAAATTGTGGCAGCTTTGTACTTCTGTGCATGTCAGAGCACAAACTACCTGCACTAAGTAAACAGGGGAAAAATAGAGTGAAAAAAGGTCTTTCATCTTTTTCAGCTACACTGCACGACAAGTTTCTAGATGAGAAAGTGGTATTCAAGTTCCCAGTGTCCTTTTAAAATATATATTTTTCTCGGTAAAGTTGTTGCACTGAGAATATTTTATCCAAGTGATTAAAGTTACTTTTTACTCTTACAGGTTGGGTGCAGAATATTTAAATGTAAGAGAGAGAAGGAACCCTAGATGTGTTAATACCTGAAAGTTTATGGGAATGTGTTTCAGATTACAAGCATAGCATGTGCATGCACACATGAATACAGCTATGGTTTGTCTTCAGCATTATGTAATATTCTTTCATAAAAGAAAGGAGAGAAGGCTCCTGTTCAAAGGAAGGACGTTTATATATTTTATATGGCACTCTTTATACTGCTGTGTTATGGTATGTAATATATTGGAAGTTCTCAGTCTGCGATAGACCCCCAAAGGGTAGACATGTAGGTCTAGGAGATGAAAAAAAAATCAAAGACATGATCTCTTGACAGAATTATATAACCTTCTCACACTGCCTCTGAACCTCATTGAATCCTTGAGGTGACAGAAAGCTGGCAAGCTAAGTAGAAGCAGCTGCTTGTGATGGCATGCCTAAGATATATGAATCTATTCAGTGTGATCAATGGCTGAATGCTCAACAGCCCAAGTCGTTGATCATCACGATGACCCCAGTTCCTGCTAAGTCCATCAGGTTGCTGTGAAGGCTCAAAGAAGGAGGGAGTGGAAGGCAGAAAACAGGACATAAGCAGCAAAGGGAGGAGAAAGATGGAGGCACGAGCCTTCCTCATAAAAGCTATTCAGGAAATTGCAAAGCTCATTACTATGTGTGCGGTACTTGATCACACTAAAGTTTTGCTTTAAGGTGCATACCTCAATAAATGTAACAAAACTTTATTCTGAGCATAGTCTGGGATTGCCACAGAAGCCTGCCTTCTGTGGAATTTCAGTCAGGGGTGGGGGTCTCTGTTCTCCATGCTCCTTTGGCAGTATCAGACATAATACATGTGTGTGCATGTGCACATGAACCTTACTTTTGATATTCTTTCCACAAATGTAATGCATTATAATAAACAAAATATGATCCCATAGCATATGTCGTTTTGCCAAAGAAAGCAATAAAGATATAGTGCAAGCCGAGTGTTTATTATATGAATGTGTAAAAAGGATACAAGTGGGTTTTGTTAAATGTGTTCTACTCATCAGCAAAAGTAATTAAACAATTGAATTCTTTCACAAAATGAACTATTTTAGTGCAATTGCATCATGAAAAGTGACTTTGTGAGAATGGCAGAACAGGTTTCGACATGTTTTAAGTCTCAGAGGATTTATCTAATTTCCTCAGTTCACTAATAAAAATATATTTTACAACTTTTAACTGCAACAAGTGAAAAAGTCACATGAGCTGCAAAAGGCCAAGCTGGATTCCTTTTATCTTATGCATCCTGTTATTACTAAAGATGTTCCTTAGTAAACCAAAGCAGTTTTTCTGCTACCCTTCATTGAGATAGTTCAGTTTCAGTACAGAACAATTTAAATGTACTGAGGCTGCATAACTCTCATTGTTGATACAGTAAGTAATGCCAAAAGTGAATTCAGTTCACTCCATCAGAAGTGGGAATAAAAACACTTTTTTCCACTAAAGTAATCATACATGTATGTGAATATACACAAGGGGCCTGATCCAGAAGTAGAAGTCTCTCCCAATAACTTGGAATCTGGATTTAGTCCAAAGAGCAGATCTGTTGAACAAAAACAGTACATTTCACATTGGCACTTCTGAGCATGGAAGTACCCTGTAAAGGCAAATGTCTCTGAGGTTGTTGTTTAATGTAAGGTTCGATTTGTTTCACAGAGCTCTATTCTGAAAGGAAAAATAGTCTCACATATACAAATTGCTTAGTTTGACATAACAAAAAAAAAAAAATTATGAATCTGAGCTATTTGCATTTAGTATGCATGATGCACTGATTATAAGGCTTGAGCTTAGAGCCAAAGTGCTCAAAGCAGAAGAGAAGATTAATTTCCGTTTTCACCAGGAGAAAGCCACTTCCCTATTTGTTATATTATTCTGATTCATGCATTAATATTTCTTTTGTTTTCATTTTCACTGAATTTCCTTTCATTATATAGCAGTTGGACTGTAAATATAGCCATTAGTAAGATACAGTTTCCAAGTACATAAAATCAGAGAAAGAGATGTTTTTTTTTTGGCCTGGTGCAGATTGGGAGCACTTCCAGTAGTACCATTGGGATTACAGCATTGTAAAAATGAGATAAAATTACATTCTTAATCTTCTTTCCTACCATACCTTCATATCCCCATCTCCAGGTCCAAATGTTCTTTGATTTTTTATTGCCTCTAAGTCAACAAAGATGCACTGTGGTAGTGATAACAGTTGGGTAACACTGTCATGAAAATAACTGAATTATCTGGTTAAATTGCAGTTCCTTATTTCATTATGTGACTGGGCTATCGAGCCATCTCTTTTTTCGTTCTCAGTGTAAAACACATAATAATTTACACAGCAAATTCTTTCACTATGACATACATTGTGCTGAGGTTTGAGTGAAGGAAAGTAGTAAACATAAAGTTCTTATTAGCAAAAATGAATGATCTATTCAGTTTGTTCACCTTCACCTCTGATGATGAGTGCATCCATTTACACCTGCATAGTGTGATTTCCAAACACAAATGTAGTGTTTAGTTAACACATACTATAATAATAGTAACTAATACTATTAATGTTTTTTATGATTGAGTCTTTGATCTCAATATGTAGACTTTGGCCAAGCCAAATTCTGCACTTCAGTCATCTCAGATATTCTTTATGGGACTTCACAATTGAAATCTCCTCTTTTCCATTTAATTTTAGAAATATTCCATCAGGAATTTTTTAGTGAAGTTCTCAAATTTGATCTCACGTAGCCCACCAATTAATTCCAGCTGGATTTCGCTTTGATGCTACTAGCTGTGCTTGTCAGCATATCTACCTTCCATTATGCTTCCGACCTAGGTGGAACTTTAACTTACTGTTTCTGGGCTCCTTTTTTTATGAATTCCCATCATACCCCTCCACTCAGTCTTGAAGCTTAATGAGAAATTCCCGCCATTTTTATCTTAAAGGTTGACAAAAAGTCGTGCATGTCATCTTGCTCAAAAGTCACAACACATACATTAATATTTTTGAAACTGCATTTCCTGCAGCAGAAGAGGGAGCACAGTCAGTAGGCCCAGAGGAACTCCTAAACACACAGGGCTGGATAAATTCCTGCTGTTCATTTTGGTCTTGCCTGTAGGCATTTTTTTAACAGTTTTTAGTTCATGTGCACTTTTACCTCCTGTTTAGTTTTAATTTGTCTAACAACATAATAATACCTTCAGGGAGTAATAGTGCTACAGTAAAAGCATACATAAATTCTGCATGTACATATATGTATATATGTATGTGTGTGTAACATAAAAACTGAGCAGTGGCTCCTCCTCTGTAGTAGTTCCACACTTCAGCTTGCTTAAGATGAAAAAAAAAAAAAAAAAGGAAAAAAGGTGATTTTTTGCCTAAATTAAAGGAAATGAACTCTGTATTGACAAGACTTTATAGAAAATTTCTTTAAACTTGTGAAGTTGAGACTATGAGACTATGAGACTGGAGAATTGAGCAGAAGTTGCTCCAAGCAATATACGGAGCAGTGACTCTCCACCCTGGGGAGAGAGAAGCAAATGTGTTGAACACCTGGAAGTGGAATAAAAATAAATATATAAATAAATAAGGACTGTGGAGAATTTTGCTTAGTTTTAAAATTTTCCTGTCATGCCACCCTGTCTTTCTGTCATGCAAATTTATCAGTTCTTTGGCAAACATATGAAGAATAGAGCTGCCACAAGTGCTGGGCTCCATGTCCTCTACTTAAGGCAGGACATTTAGGCTACAAAGAGTTGTCCAAGAAAATGTTCTCCCAAGAAAATGTCTAATTTGGTGGATCAGGAAGAGGCTCTCAGATGGACACCTGGAGTGCAGCAGCTCCTGGAGAGGTGCCTGCATCAAGCGGGGTGGTGCCAGGCAGTAGGAGGATGCCAGGAGCTCTCCTGGTTCCAGAGGGAAAGGGAGCCCTGCTGGATCTATGAAGAGAGACTTTGGAGCTTATAGAAAATGTAGCTTGTTATTCTCAGATTGAAGGAAGGGGCCAGGTTAGAACATAGGCTAAGGAAACACCTAATTGGAGAAGGAATGAAGGAGCAAGGAGGAGACAAACTATAACTGAAAAATAAAGTTGACCCGTGGCAAAGATTTGTAAACTGCTGATAAAATCATGGTCAGAACTGAGTCCCCCCCATATAGAACAACATGGCATAACTAGAGATTGCATTATATTACACTCTATTATGCCCTATAGAAAGCACTACCCACCAACAAAATTGGTTTGAAAATGTTTTACCTTTGGTTATTACAAATAAACACAACCAGGTAAAGTGCTTCATAAAGTTTAGAGTACTTTAACAAGTCATCTTTTTTTTGTATATGTAACTTATTTGTACTGTTTTGGGTAGTTCTTTCATACAATTCTAGACAAAACTAAAAAAAACAAAAAACAAAACAAACAAACAAACAAAAAAAAAAAACAAACAGGAAAATATGATGCAGAACTGGAATAGATAACAGGAAATTTACATGAATAATCCCACACATACGAGCCTTAAACTCTGTTTTATTTTGTAAATGCATAAAATTAACTAGGAATGTGCAGAGAGGAACAAATAACTGCCCTTTCCCACATTTTCAGATCATTTCTGTTCTGTGCGTCTTTATTCATACAGTCTTTGAACCTATGTCAAATGTTTCCTCTCTTCTGTACTGCAGTAAAATCACACACCATCCAAAAAGCATCTCCTAATGACCAGGCACTGTTCCGTGGGGGTTTTGCAATATCTTTTACAGAAGTCCCCAGTTTATAAACTTTTCAAACAAGGAATATATTGTTTGGCATACATTCCCAGTTGTATATGCCATAGATAATTACAGCACCATAAAATTATTATTATTATAAAGACTATGCACCAGATTCCCAGCTGGTGGAAATCAGCATAGCTCTTCCCATATTACATGAATCAACTTTTAAATGAATTCTCTGAGTGGAACAAGTTACTAAAAATATTTTGTGATCTTTAGTTATGCATGGATATTGGATTTTTTTAGGTATTTATTATTACTATTATTATTATTATTTCAATTTTAGTACAGAATTGCAAACTCTGAACTTTAAATGATCTTTGCAATCTCTATGGCACAAATATAATTTGGGAACATTATTAAAACTTATGTAGTTGTATATAAAGATTATATTATATATACAATTTTGCAAGGAAATACCTATTTTAAACTCCTGGGACCAGTCGTATAAAAATATATAGTTTTTATTTATATGATCAGACCCATTGATTTCAAAGGGGTTGCGTGTACATCTTCAAACGTACTGATGTGAAAAAGCATTGCAGATTCTGTAATTTGTAGTTTCTCATTCAGAACAGTCAAAATATAGCAGCTTTGCTGATGGATTAGGAAACAGTGCTATCATATGGGGTCCCAGAGAAGAGCCACAAAGGTGATCTGAAGCTGGAGCACCTCTCCCACAAAGACAGGCTGAGGGAGTTGGGGTAGTTCAGCTTACAGAAGAGAAGGCTCTGGGGAGACCTCATAGTGGCCTACCAGTCCCTAAAGGGGCCTGCAGGAAAGCTGGGAAGGACTTTATCAGGGAGTGTAGTGATAAGACAAGGAGTAAGGGCCGTAATGTAAAAATAATAATAATAATAATAATAATAATAATAATAATAATAAATAAAAAAGAAAAAGAGAGAATTGTTTAAGTTAGATACAAGGAAGATATTCTTCATTCAGAGGGTAGTGAGGCTCTAGAACAGGTTGCCTGCTGTGGATGCCCCATTCCTGGAGGTGTTCAAGGCCAGGCTGGATGGGGCTTTGGGCAGCCTGGCCTGGTGGGAGGTGTCCCTGCCATGGGGCAGGGGGCTTGGAGTTAGAGGATATTTAAGGTCCCTTCCAACCCAAACCATTCTGTGATTCCATGATTCTATGACATAGGGACTACAAATGATTCTATGACATAGGACCACAACAGCAACCCTGTTGGAAAAGCCTCCCCAGATCCTCAGAAGACTTCCCACATAATATGGGCTTTCATGTTATATATGATCAGACTCTTATCATGTATTAGAAGTATACGGGGTACATTTTTTTGCTATATATTCTTTTAGTATCTTGAGCTCTGATACCTCTATAAAAGCTGCTATGGCTCACCAGGTGATACACTGTAAAGTGACTTTATATTGCATGGTCAGGGAGACTGGTCAGACTTCGTAATGATGACAAGATGTACAGTGGCTCTGATTCTGACTGACTCCATTATACCTCTCTGGGACAGCAGCAGCCCAAGTCAATAGTGTATCTACCTAGCAGTAATCCAAGACCTTACTTGAAAATGAGCTGTGAGAGTTTATTACTTGCAAGCAGACAAAAAGCTATGAAAAATGCAAGTAGAAACAAAAAGCAGTGTAGCATATTTGTTCTGATGTAAAAAAGCAAAATCAACTAATTGACTTTTTAAAGACAATCTTCAAAATATGCAGAATTATGTTTTAATGCTCTATGTCTATCATTCTTTCCTGTAGGTCTGACTGCAATCCAATCTAATTCAATCCATCTAATGCATTTCTAATGTGTTTTTCATCATAGAAGCTAGGCACCATTAGGAACTTATCTCTGTTCCCACTTTACCTTGGTGGTGACATGTTTTCAAACCAGATGATATTCTGTGTCAGAAACATCAAGATTTCCCATAAGCAGAATTCAGTAACCCCCATGTACTTTTAGCTTCCTGATTCTTCTTAGTGACTGCATTTCAATATGTAGTCCCCAGTATCTGCTCATCACTCCTAATTACTTTTATTTTAGCCTATGTTCCTGATTTCTGGGCCAAGAAGTTTACAGAACTATGATGTACTCTGATGATGCATTTAATCAGGGCTGAGTAATCAAACAGAAAGCTTTTCAGGGCAGGGTGGAATATGGGAGGAACCATATTGTCTGCCCAATTATTGTGTTTCCTGTTCTCAGCCGACAGAGATCCTGCAGGGACCAGAAGACCTGCCTGTAGCTTGATGGGAAGTTACTGAATAAGTAGAAGCCATGTGAAAAGGGGAATGGTGGCAGAAAAACAACATACGATCAGTAAAGTACAAAAGATTTAAAGTGTACACACTTTTCATTCCCAAAGTCTTTGTCATCAGGGTGCAAAACTCTCTAGAAATATTTGTGGGTATGGGTGAGGGGCAGGGGAAACCTAACCATGAATTCCTAAGAGGTGTTATCAGATGCATCAGAGTTTGGCTGTAAATTTGACTACACTGCTGTGGTGCACAGAGAAATGAGTGAAGAAATATCTGATTAAAGTGTACATTGCTGCTGAGGCAACTGAATGTTGCCATAGCAATTGAGATGAAATGTGCAAAGAAGTGAGATAATTAAATCTAACCCCTTTA
Source organism: Oxyura jamaicensis (assembly GCF_011077185.1). Taxonomy (NCBI): domain Eukaryota; kingdom Metazoa; phylum Chordata; class Aves; order Anseriformes; family Anatidae; genus Oxyura; species Oxyura jamaicensis. The sequence goes on along the minus strand of NC_048900.1, from coordinate 18,425,345 downwards.
GTAGTTTTGATAGTCAATGCACTGCCAATAGGAAAAGTTATCTACAGTGTTAAAGATAAAACATATTCCTCGTGGAAGTACTCCTTGCTGGTATTTTGTTGATCTCTTTCTAAATACATTGCTTCAGGTAGCTAATTTGAATGTTTTCTTTAATAATCAAATACAGTTTTGACCTTGGTCTGTAACAGCCTAGAACTTTTCCTGACTTCTTGTATCATGAGAACTGGCTACAAAAAGTATCCAGAATGTTTTTATTCCCCCTTTTCTGTGTGTAGTACAATAAAGCCAGGGCTGTCAAAGCTTACAGTTCAATAATATCTAGAACGTGCTGCCCTCTTCAGGAGCTACTGATTAAAAATATTCAATTTTGTTTATTGATTCTGAAACTGTAGTGAGCAAGCAGGAACTACAGAACTGAGTACTTTTTTTTTTTTTTTTTTTTTTTTTGACATTTCTAATGCCACTGCCAGAGACACTGAAAGTAGTTGCAACATTAATAGACAAATTGGGTTTGGAAAAAAGCAAATCAAAAACTTGTTAGCATTTCTCAAACCAGATTTGAGAATTGGGTGGTCATACTCACATCCACTCAGGTTATTTATTTGAGCCAGTGAAAGCAAAAGCTAGGAGAAGCCTTGACTCACTTCTAAAATAATAATTCTCTTCTATACACAAGCAAATAACCTGTTATTAAAAATGATTTATGTCTAAAAAGAACTCATACATTAGCTGTCATACTAAACTTATTTTACTTCCAGCTGCTTTGCTCCTCTGAATCCATGGAAGAATTTAAGCCGTGGTTTAGCAGAACATTACAGTGTATGCTTAACTTCAGACAAAAACATTGCTGCAAAGACTGCAGGGGAATATTTGTGCGAAAGCACCAAACAACGTATACATCGGTCTGGAGGCTTCCATACTTGGCTGATACGTAGGGGATAGGACCACAATTTTCAGTTCGTGTCTTACAACGCTGTAACTCATGCTGTGGAATCTTAATAATTAAAGATTTGATCTAGAGGCAAAATCCAGCCTTCCATGAATATAATTTCATTTGAAGTCAGGGGGAACTTTTGTTCATTTATGAAATGGTGACATTTTATTGGTTTACAAATAGCTTTGACAAAAATAATTATGGCTCGGTGGCAGGGGGACTCGCAAGCTGTGCAGAGGAAAGGCAAGTGTTACTTTGCTGAGATGAATGGATTTTTTTTATGTAACAGCCCTGAACATGCAGTGGATTAATGATTACCTCACCCAAACAGGGCACCTGAGAGCAGGGAGGGCTGAGGAGCCGGGACCGCTGGGAAGGCCGCAGACCCAGTGCTCTGTGGGAACTTGGCTCCACTGAGAGACATCATCAAAGGGCTCATTTCAAACTTACGTGCAGTGCTCTTCCCTTGGCTGAGGGAGATTCTATTTTCCAGAGCTTCATAAATGAAGTAAGGGAGATATTCTGTGCTAAGTCTCACACAAAGCACAGTAAAGAAGCTGTAGCCCGCAAAGAGCGGAGCAAAAGTGGCTTTAAGGCTTCTCTGTGGATGCTGGGATTCAAGGCTGGATACAGGCCAATGAATCTCCGCGTAAATTAGAGCAGCCTGGGGGGACTCTTCTAATTTACATTAGCTTTATCCAGGCTCCCTGTTTCTTGTGCTGTGCTGCAACCTAGATTGGGCCTGAATTTCTGCAGCGCTGAGCACTGTGGAAACTCCCTTTTTGCCCAAGGTAAACTCCTTGAACGGAAGTAACTCCTGTCCCGGGGAATTCTTCACTACCTGGACACTCCCTTACCAGTAAATAGCGATATTTCATCCAGCAGTGCATGCTCTCATGCTGAGAACCTAGAATCAATCTGTCATTTAGTTCAGTTTGTAATTTTTGTCTTTAAAGCTAATAGCCCTACCTAGATGAATTTTTTTTTTTTTTTTCAAAGTGGTTTGTGACTTTATCTGTTGGTTATAGTAACATTTTCTAAACATAATTTTAAATTGAATTCCTTAATTCTCCCCCTTTCATGTTTGATTAAAAACAAAAACAAACAAACAAATAAACAAAAAAACCCACCTCCTTATTTTACCTCTGAAAAGCTTACACAAGGCAGTTTCTGTACCTAGCCCTGGCTGTTTCAGTGGGAGTAATGTTGAGAGATAATGTGTGAGAAATGATGGCAAAATTTACCCTACTGTCCTGAAAACTTTTTATTCTTGAGCTGTACAATTGGCACATATAGCATAAGATGTTATAGAAAAGTCAGAATCCTCTCCGTGTAGCTACTGAGGGAAAGTGATCACTCTCTGCTCAGCCTTTAATTGAAGGAGCTGGTGGCAGTGATTCATTTCTTTCTAAAGAAAGCAGAATAGCTACTATGTCAGGTGTAAGACAGACTGAAAGGGACACTAGAGTGGAAAGAAGGAAAGAGAGTTAACTGGTATCCTTTCTTTCATTTCCAAGCCACAATTAAAGCATGCTGAAGAGGTGTGTGATGGACTTCGTACTCCAGCCTAATCATTACAGACTTACAGCCCAGAACTTATATTTTCCTAAAGCAAAATGTAAAGATTGATTAATTAGTTTAATAACCATAAAATATTTAAAAATTAGTTAAGAAGAAAATGTTTAACATATTGTTGACAATTATCTCTTTGTACATATATATATAACCATTTATGTACATGCTTTACCCTGTTTTCTCCCACTCCATAGAAGAGTAACAGCCAGCCTGAATTTTTATTTTCTAAAGTACTATCACTAGTTGGATGCCAAGATCCTATGCCTATATTTTATGAACACTGTAGAGATAAATTCCAGCTGGCATGCAGTTCTATATACAGATATGCACAATAGCCAGTACTTTTTTTCTAATCCAGTACCTGCTAAGTACATGTAATATATATTCAAAACTGCATTAAACTATTGATCTATGATTTGAACATATATATATATATATATATATATATATTGATGGTGATGCATTGTTTGGCAGCTAGAATCCCTGCAGATGAGAGTATAATAACTAATAACATTTTCTTTGCTTTCTAGGGTCTTTATGGCAGAATGATTAATTCCATCTTTTCCAGAATGGTAAGCAGAAAGCTATTTCTGTTTCTGATAACAAAGAATATAAGGTAAATTATTTTAAAATTGCCAAATTGCTTAAGAAATAACTGTACTGTACAATTTCATAATTATATGGCTTGTACAACTGAAAATATTTGAATATTCAAATCCTGTAAGCTACCTAGAAAAGATTTGCAGAACATTATACTAATTCTTCAAAAGTCAGGATTTAGCATCTGTCTTAAAAATGCTACTGACCTCAGAATGCTCAACTTTTAATTTTTCTGTATAATCTCTTATAATGTATGGATTCCCATACACCTAAATACATTTTCATTCCATCAGTGGAGAATATAAATCTCTCTCTTCTTTAGGCTTCAAAATGGCGAGTTCCATAATATGTGTTACTATTTGAATTGTGTAAGATTGATCTATATTTATGTTTCACTAGGGCCTTGCTGTATCTGTGAATTAAAAATACATATTTTTCAGAGACATCAATTCTTCTGCATGCCATCAGGTTGCTTAAAAAAAAAAAAAAAAAAAAAAAAAAGATTGTTTCATTTGTCACTCTTTTTTTGATGGCTGAAAAAGGCCATCAAAAAGGGGTATTTATTTTACCCCTTGATCATAACATCTTTGCAATCAAATAAAAAGAAAAATTCATCATACTGTACATGTAAAGGTCATCCTAAAATAACATGTCTGAGCAAACCATACAGAATCCTATGAGCACATTGCTAAGGAGAAATGTTTTTCAGCAGGTCTTGGGCATTCATTAAAAAAAAAATAAATTAAAAAAAATCTTTCCCACTGTAGTCTGAAATCAACATAAAACCATCATGAAGTGAAACTACTGTTAAAATGGAAAGAAATATTACTCAAAAAATATCCCATCGGAGCACAAATTCTGACTTGAAATGTGACTACTTCTTACTGTTACACTTGAAAGATCTTCCATCTAATCCCAAAAGAAACTCAAGACCCTTTAAACAGATTATTCAAAAACCTTAATGCATAAGAGCATAAAACAACAATACATTTAAAATATGTGGGACTGATTTTTTTGTTGTCTTTTATATAAATGGTATCAAAGTTGCCAGCCTTCAAGAAAACCAATAGCAAAACACAAGTTTTATGATGAACTTTAAGAACGATAACATGATTTCCAATGAACAAGGCAGCTTAGTTTTTCTTTGAAACTTTTTTATAGGAAAGTAGAACTTGCAGGTGAAGCTGTTTTAAAACACTTGTTTTTAACCTATAGATCTAGCCCTCTGATAGTAACAATGAGGTCTGCTTTGGCAAAGTCTGTGATTTATTTTTACCTGCCTGCTAACCTTGAGTATTTCAGAAGGATCAGGGCTGAGGATCCTTTTGGAACATGTCTGGGATAAAAAGAAATAAGTCACATTGAACTAAGGAAAACACACACACACAAAACAGTTGCAAACAGGCATGAGAACTGCATTTAACCTCCTTCATCCACAAACATAAAAATATTCAAGATTTTGAGTCATTTTTAATCAAAAAGATTATCTGTGTGACAGTTAAGTAGGTTTGGGATTGAACTATCAAAGGGTCTGTCTCTTTTGTGTATGTTTGCCTATTAGCAGTACGTACTTGGCACAAGGATCATATGTAGGTTGCAGCCACAGACAGACGCTTGCACTGCATACACCCTTTTCTGCAATGTTCATTAGGCAATAATATTGTCAAAGGTAAGTGTTTACCAGCAGCTTTAGTCTACTTAAAACCATTTTAGCCTGAGGCTGATCTTGTGAAGAGGGCTTGGGGGAAGGGCAAAAAAGAGGCACAACATTTCATTTTTCATGAAAACAAATGTATTCAGCCAGTATCCTGATTTGAGGTAATTTATAACTCAAAATTTGCATGCTAAGTGAAATTGTAATTATTTTTATTTTGAGGCCAAGTGTGTGATCTATACTATAAGTGAAGGCAATAGGACAAAGGCTTGGACCTTAAGGGTTACTACAACAAAGACAGTAATAGATTATTTTGGGGAGAATTCATTTTTATGTGTAGAACCATATACACCTCAGTGAGTTTTCCCTGACTTGTTTGGAATGTAGCGTTACTCTGCTGATTATGGATTTCCCTTATGTAAATGTTAATTCAAATATAAATATATTTTAAAGTTGGGTGTCTATTGTTTAAGGAATGGGAAACTGAGCTTCCTCATACTACTCCCTGCAAGGCTTTTTTAATCCTGAAAACAAGATAAATGTCTCAGAAGAAAACAAATTGTTCAATATAATTAATACAAGTTTAAGGAAAACAAACAAACAAACAAAAAAAAAATCTCATTTCTTACTCTATCTGTGTTTAATGAATAAAGATTAAATGCACATTACTTTGAACAGTCACAACATGTAGATTTTAATCTAAAAATGGACTTTTCTCTGTGTATGTTAAGAAATTATGTTATCTCAAGTTATTCCTAAATATGTAATATTTAGCGGTAGCGTTTAATTAAATATATAGCCATTTTGTCATGAATTTTGAATTCCATAACTGTTTTTGATATATGAAAAATCATGTTTTAGATAAACTGAGAACATAAAAGAACTATTAACATATGTAGGAGGACCTCTGCAGCTAAAAACAGGAGACAAAAAATAGTTCTCACTTTCCTCTCAATTAAAACTCTGTGCAATTATTATTTTAGATTATAGATCTCTTTTGGGATTCTGTTTACACAGAACTTTTGGTTCATTTCACAGGAATAATATTCATCTTAATTAGCAAAAACAATTGATGGGCTTTTCTCTTTTTTACAAGCGGGAGTTCACTTGGTGTACTGATTACGAGTAGTAGATTATCCTGATAAATGAAAAGTTCTTGTCTTTCTGAACAGCAGCTGAATATGTTATCTGTCTACAGTGTTGTAGCTTCTTTGTTAAACATCACCTTGTTGAGACAGAATGACTTACTTGGTAAGTGGTTGACCCGATTTTTTGTCTGGCACCCTAACATTGCTGGGCATTATGCCAAGCTGGATCTGTAGCTATTTATGACGGCATTCAAGGTTCAACTATGCAAATCACAACTATTAGCCAAAAAAGCATAGCAGATTTGTTTTTTAAATATTTCCATAGCTCACAAGGTCAAAGCATTTGTTTTCACAATTTTTAAATATAGTTTTGTAAGTAATGATCAGTAATGTTTGAAGAGATTGTCACCTTTTAACATTTGATTTAGACTGAATTAGACAGAACATAAACATTTTTCTTCATGTGTTACAAAATAATTGTATGGAGCAAAGGAAGAAGAGACATGAGATGAAATGAACAAATATATATCATTTTATCTGTCCTGTGGGTAGCTTGGCTGCTCTGTACAGAATTACAATAAAAGGAAGCTGAATTATGACAAAGAGTCTTTGGAGAATACAGTCTTCTTCCAAAAGCCTGCCCTGATGACGATGGCTGCAGGAAGCTGTAGCCCAAAGGTCTCCCCGGCCTTCAGCTCAGGTAGCTCCACATTGCCTACACATCTGCTCTTAGTGTGGAATCAGATCAGAACCGTTGGCCAGTTGATCTATATGTACTCACAAACATTTATGCCTCTGTTATTTCCCATCCCTAAAGATGGTACATACCCACCATCTTCTTGATGAACCATAGTTCCAGCCAGAGACAGGGTGCTAAGTCCCAGGAGACCTGTTCTTGCACCGTGCAGTGAACTGCAGTGGTCTGCTGGGCCTTCGGCCTAGCCCAACACTCAAAGATTCTGAGACAACATAATGTAAGTAGGCAATAGCTAAAATGTAATATGCAGTATGTGATAGAGAACTGTATAATGACAACATATAATTGACTGTATGTAGTAGACAATATAGTAAATAGCAACATTTCCTCTTAGAGAAAGAGGAAGTAGATTTAGGTATGAACAGCACACAGTGTGTTTTCTAATAGAGATTTTGGGCATAATTTGGATTAGGTTTGTATTTTGTGACAGAATCTGACAGGGGAGCACATGTTTATTCACCAGATGAGCACCCTTCACATAACACCAATGGCTGCTTAATTTAATTATTGCAACGTGAAATAATTAACAAGGCTGAACCTGTGGTGCACAGTATTTCTTTGTATGTTATAAAGGACTAACCTTAAAAATATAAAATAAAATGAAACAAATAGCAGAGTTGTAAGGAAAAAAGGAAAAAAGTATTTCAGATTCTGTTGGCTAAGAAAAAGTTTGAATGTTCAGTAACTGTGGCTAAGTGTAGTTTTCATCTGTTAGATAATTTTTATTCATCATCTGAGTTTTGTGAAGTAAAATAATGTGTTTCAGCGGAAGTGCGAGAGATCACGTTAATGTTTGAGTGCACAATAAAGCCAATCAAGATAAACTAACTGGTCAAAGTCTGATTTCTGTTTTTGAATTACCATCCAGTCAGAGCAGAAGTACCCATTGATCTTAGTGGGCTTTCTTCCCTTAAGAACTACAGGACAGAGACTGTAGGGATTTGCTGAATCATCCGTAACAATATTTCCCCCATATTTGTCCTAACAGGGTGTGAAAGAGGCTGCCAACAAAGTAGAGAAAATACATTGAAGTGGGATAAAAAATATAGGTTGAATTGGGAATATGGAGATTTTCCATCAAATTCATAGGGTTTGCACAAAGAACTAGAGTAAGAGCCTTCTTAATACAATGCAAAGCCCCAGAATTTATTCATGGTTAAATTTCCAAGCTTTGGTCAATCCTTTTTTAAAGAGTCCCTTCTCAAAAGAAAGGCACAGAGCACTGTGTTATGGTAAACACCAGCAACTCTGTCCACAGTCAAATCTAAATAATACTTAAGAAACTAAATCCAAAACATTAGCAATAAAAATACTTAGCATGTATTTCTTTCCTGGGAGCCTACATGGAAATTGAATTTCACTGAGCTGCACTTACACGGCACAGAATTCAATTAAAAAAAATCCACCTGGATTCCATGCTGTGAAAAGCCCTTGCAAATTTATTTTAGGGACTTCGGGTGTGGAGCCTGGACATAGTTTTATTTTATTTTTAATGGAATCAGTCTTAATGTCTAAGGTTATTCTTTACTTGCCTCTGCTGCACAGTTTTCACATATAAGCCAACTGAGGACAACTCGTTATTAAAGAAGTCGGCAGGTGTCCTGTGCTCTGAAACATATTAAATAAAGAACTCAACGGGATCATGTTGACTGTAAGCTCCACAAAGGAATTAAATAATGAAGACAGAAGCTCTTCAACAACGACCATTTATGCACAAGTTAAAATGTCTCATCAGAAGACGGAAAGTTCTCTTACAAATTTTTACTGGAATCTCTACTGTGGTATTTTCTAAAAACATGTGGTCTATAGATTTTAGAGTCTTAAATTTTCTGACCTGAGTCTTATGCAATAAAGTCATCAGAATGGCAGGAACTGAGGAGCCAAAATCTGCCCTTCTCTATTCAGCTTCATTGCTCAACAAAACAGCCATTGCAAAATGGCCTTGTTATCACTCTGATGTTTTTGAATTCCCTTACCCATGTCAATATTAATACAGAGTAGCTGTGGAAAATACAAAGAAAAGAGTAGAAAAGAGTCTATTGTATCTTTACTTAATATAATTCTAATGTATAAAGCCCTCCAGCCATGGTAGCATTTAAAATACAGTCCCCCTTGAGATTTAAAGGGTATTGGGATAAGGTAATTTTAAATCACATTAGAAAGGTTCAAAAATAATATAAATACAGTTTTGAACTTCCCATTGATTCTGAGTTGCTGAATAATTGCACTAGACAAATGTCTTTAGAGTGGGCCTTAATACAAGAAATCACAAAAGGTATTGGATTTTCACTTATTAAAAAATGTTGTCATGCAGTAATTGTTTGAAGAAAACTGACAATTAAGAAATGTAACTAAATCCCTTTTAGAACAAAAATAAAACTTGATTCAATTCTCTTTGAAAAAAAAAAAAAAGTCAACTTCAATAGAGGTTGGTCTGAGCATCTCAGACTCGATTGGAAAATAAATTATGCTAAGTGCATCCAGACTCACCCAGCATCTTTAAGAAACAGTGTTCATAATGAACCAAAGTCTTCCGACAGCTTAGTATGACTTTGAAATAACTAATATGAAACAAAAACAAAAACAAAAACAAACAAAAAAAAACTTTGTTGACCAGGTGTTTTCCCTTTTTGTCAATACAGAATATCCCTATAATGACCATCCCATGCTCTATCATTAAAATTTGAGTTTTTCGGGCGTTCTGCCTCAGACGTGGAATTCTCATCTGCAGTTTTTACCCTCCCTCTCCAAGTTAATCACGTTTGCTTGCTGCAAACACAACTCCACGCTCTGGGAAGCAGTGATTTAGTATGAATTTACAATTAAAAACTCCTCCTCCAAAACCTACTCTCGATTTTAATACAAAACATTGGATGACACATTTCCTTATAGCTGCAACTTCTAAGTTACTATTGTTGATGATATTTAACAAGCATTAGTATTTGTAGGACTGAAAATATGGTCTCAGTTCAGCAAAAGTTTGCTCACCAAAGCCTGTATGTTTGCAGAAATGGGGCCTCAGCTTTTTTCTATGTTACAGGTGAAAAAGAAGTATGAGGTTCTGAAGTCCATTCATGATACCATTCATTCCCACCAAAAGATTATTCCATATGCATATTCATTTTCTAAAGAAGGAAACAAACAATTCAGTAACATTAACTCTTCCCTAGGTGTAAAATAAACTTTACTTGAATGAGTTTGAATGAGTTTGCCAATGTCTTGTTGTTAGTCTAATGCCTCTTGTATGAGTAATTTTGTGTTTAATAGAAATATTTCTCAGAAAGTTCATATGAAACTGCAGAACTAGTCCAGTTTTATACACTTCAGCCTCAGTGTATGACGGAAAATTTTTCTCTTACCATTTTTTCAAACCTTCATATTGCTAAGTCAGGTCCCCCAGCATAGCAGTCCTCCTCCTTTCTTAAAATGAAGTATGTTCACATCAGCCTGCCTGGGTCAAAAATTCTGCCAGTGCTGCTTCATGCCGGCCCACAACCCAGTGCAAAAATACTTGTAACAGACCATATGCTATACATATCAAGGGCTGCACTAGTAAAAGTGAAAGCAAAATAGAGACTGTGAGTTACGCTTGTGGCTTAGTCTATATGACTGGCTAAGACTATGATCCCAAGTCAAAGAAGGCAGTAGGGAATTTACTCTTGAAGATCTCTTGAGTGAAGCACAAATGGCAATCTCTAAGTGCACTGGAAGAGTGAGTGACCAAATAAATTGAATGCATTCAATCACTTTTAAGACATCTCATCCATGTGCAGCATTTTGAACCTGTGCTTCAGTAAATGTATGATTAAATTTTTATTAAAAGGTAATGCTCCTGTTTTAATGATAATTGTATATAATTAAAATGAAAGGATTAATAATATTAAATATTTAATCAGAGGTAAAGATAAATATAAATACATATATTGTAGTATGATTACATATGAATATATAATATTGAGCATATATTATTTTCAATGCATTATGTAAAATAGTAAATGAATAATATAATTTGTAAAATAAAATTATATTCTGGGTATTATGTAAATCAAAGGCCTGGTTCAGCACTTGTGTGTTCATAAAAACTATTTGATTTTTTGGGGGCTGTAATATGGAAGAAATAGTTGAGGTAGCCTAAAAATAATTATAAAAAATGCCCTTATGAAATAGATGCTTGAAATTTATTGCTACATCACCTTTCTACGTGAAAAGTGAATTACAATGCTAAATGATGTACAGTTTGGCCTCAAAAGAAATCTTTTGAGGAGTCATGGATTAGAATTTGGAAAAGCCTCATTTCCAGCTAACCCTGAAGCCATGCATCTTTATAGGCCTAACTTCTACTGATTTTCAGAACCTTTACATCAGGCCTTAAGTATTCATACACAGGGTATTCCTCTTGCATGCCATTTGCTTATATCTTACATATATAATCTTATTTTGCTTCTTTTTAATAGAATTCTGTACTTAGTGAAGCAACACCACAACTTGATTTCTCATAGATAAGCTATATTTTAGGCTATAACACTCATTCCAATTGTCATTTCTGCCATTAAATACAGAAAATCTGTATCTCCAGATCTCAATTGCAATGAATCCACTGAGCCTTTGTCCTGTAAAATTTTGTATATTAACATAGTTTAATAAGCTGAGAAATGCATTAGCTTTTTAAATAAATCTTTAAATTGTGTAGCTTTAAATCAGAGAGATGTTTGGGTCTCTACAAACTATATGGAACTAGTATTTGTCTAACAGGACCTTAAGACCCATTGAAGAATTTTAAGGATTTTTATGAACATCTGCATACATTCTTTAGCTAGATTTTGGCATAGTTTCAGTGTAAATCCAGTACAACTCAATCAGTTTACTTTATAATTAAAAACAAGGAAATAGTAACAAAAATACATAATATATGGTACTCGTGTTTATAATAGAAACATCCATAAAGAAAGAAACATGTTCTAACTCTTCTCATTACCCCAAAGGGAATTGCATCTTTAATCACACAAAGCACAACGGCTTTCTAATTTTGTTTAAAGTGTTTCAGTACTTACAAAAACCAGATCAGGTTATTGTAAATCTAGAGCAAATTAGAATCATTGGCCTCTGCTCAGCTGTATTCAGGAATACTATGTAAATCATAAATTTAATGGCATACTAAGACACACATCTGTTTCTATTTTGTAGAAGTTAATAATCTAACTTCAGAGTATTTAAACATTACTTTCATTAACTGGAAAATTGTGAAAAATAGAGACTGCTATAAGTCACAATGTGTTGCTGCAATATGCTAAGGAAAATATAAAAATTGCAGACCTGTACAGTAAAGACTAATTTTCTGAGAGATATGTGCCATTGCCTGTTTCATGACCTTGCATCTCCTCTGTTTACTTAGAAAAACATCACTTATACTAACAGAGCTGCATTGCTAAGTAGAATCTGCACCTGCACATAGTAGATTTTAATATATCTTTTTAGTCACAAATGTCTTTCACAACAAGGAATAGGTGACGCCTAAATTCCCTAAACCTATATAATGACCCAATGACTTTTCTTATAATAAACTGATAAAAATTTCTGCTCCATTGATCGATTTCCAGTATATATTTATTTTTACAAAACTTACTTTGTGGTCTAGGATGTACTGTTATTCTTACTGAAAAGTTTAGTTTATTCATAAATTAACACACAATCTTATACTGTATCATAAATTGCCATGCATAATGTATATAATTTGCAAAGATCCCATTGTGTGTGTTTCATTGGAGAAATGCACCACTCTTTTCAACTTCCAGCCTTAGAGACACTATTTTTTTTTTCAAAGGAAACAAGTGAATTAACAAACATGTACAAATCTTTTTGAAAATGTGTTTGAATTCAGTTGTAAGGCAGAACAGAGCTGGCCTGCCAGCTTTAGCACTGTAATAAAAAATCTAATTGGTAAGGTTTGCCATGATAATGGATTGTAAGGTGATAAATTTTGACCAATAAATACCTTGGAAACTCAAAAGTTGGTTGCATTAAGTGGTAAAGTCAAAATATGCAGGATACTAAAGTATATCTTTATTCATATAAATTACAAAGTCAAAAATATATTTTTCTAATAATCTGTTTATTTAAAGACATACAAGTCAGATGTCATTTATGTGCTGTTTTGCTTGTGCTAAAATTACCTGTGGTAGTAGATACTTTGCATTAAAGCTCAGAGTGCATAAAGTTGAATGGGATTTATGTAAATAACCGTATGAATATGTATCTCACCTTTTACCAGTGCTAATTTCAATGAGCTGTATTTGAGAGGGAATTATATTAATATATACAACTGATAGGGAATTTGCACATTCATTTTACTATCAACAAAAATTCTAAAGAAAGCAAACTAGACCAATGCATCCATAATAGAGGGGACAGAAAGAGAAAACAGAAAGGCAGAACTGGCTGCCTAAATGGTACAATGCAAATTTCTGGTTTATTCCTCAGTAAGATTCAGTGGTTGCATATGCAGGAAATTCTCCCTGTCCTGTGCAAATGCATACAGAGTTCCCGTTTTGCTTTTCAAGCATGCAATAAAAGCTTAAGTGTGTTGTCTTACTGATATATTACATGCAGTACTGTGACTTATCAGACACAATACAAAATATCATATTTTGGTGCTGATTATTCAACAGACAGAAGCCAGTGCTCATAATGGAATGGGAAATAGCATCTTAATTAGTTATTGAATATATTTTAATATTTCTAATTAGCAGTAATACTAAACAGTCAATCGGTATTCCTCACAACAGGAGGAACATGGTAGTAATATCATTCTTTGACTGCAGTGTTTTTAGAAAGGCGTAACCATACCTTCAATCAGATTCGAATACTATTTGTCAAAAACATTGAGGTCTGTCAGAAGTAAATGATCATTTAATTAGAGAAAAAAAAAAAAAGGTGGAATATCTTTGATCCCTATACTTTAGTGATATTAATTCCCATGTGCTGCAGGTGTTTGTAATGTATAACAAATCATTACTGAAACAGAGGCTTTTATAGGCAGTTTCAGTGAAGGAAAATGACTGTTCTTACAGCTGCCAGAGTTACACCTGGCAATGTAATGCAAGCATTACAAAATGTGAACTAGAAGATGTAAGCCTGGAAACAAATCTGGGTTTCCCTCTCTATTCTCTGCCAATGCCATCCAAGATGGATTGCAAAGCATTACTGATGTACCGAGTGGATGGGGAGGGGGAAAGAATGAATTTGCTGCTGTTCCTTCGCTCTCTGACCAGTGATCCATGATGCATCTCTGGTATCTGCTCCAGAGGGAGCCAATCACATAACTGTCAGCATTTCAATAGCAATCAGTAACAAGAGGAAAAAATATATTCTTATAAGAAAAAAAAAATATATAAGGGACCAAGTCCTTGGTTTAAACCACAAAAAATCAAAGCAAGTATAACCAGTCAGATTAGGGTTATGAGTACTTCCAGAGTGGCACGGGAAACTGAGAAACAGAACTAGATGACATATACATAAAGCATCACGTTGCCTTGATTAACTGAACAGTTTAAATAAAACCCAACAACAACATGAAGCAACAAAACAAAACAAAACAAAACAACAACAACAAAAAACACTTGCACTTACAGATTAAAACCTGGTTGCATACTGGGAAAACAGTAAATGTGAACTAGAATGTATAAGTTTGGAAGCAAATATATAAGTTTGGAAGTAAATATGGCTCTCAGTTCCTGTTGTTTGATAAGGAGCTTTGAAAGTTGCAATCATGGCATAGGGAAAACACAGTGGGAGGTTCTTTTCTTTTTGTGACTCATACTGAACACCCTGTATTTTCATGTTCCTAACCTTTTACCATATCTCTGAACTCAATTATTGTGATTGTGGACCAGATTTTCATTTGGCATGGTATAGAATTCCAACAACTAGACTATTGAGAAGAAACATGGAAGGAATTTAGGCCCTTAAGAAATCCTCTGCTTCAGTGCTGTTCAGTAGGCACTTCCATGTTTTGTTACAAAATTTAGAGCTCTAATGCTCCTCATGCCTAATACTACTTGAGTCAAGACAAACCAGGCTAAAGAGCTCCGTGCCTACATCATTGCTAAGACTGTGAAACAAAACTGAGCAGCTAAAGGCAATAGTCATGCTCAAAGAGAACCTGGCACACACCAACACAGTTATCCTGTCACTAAACTCATCAGTAATCACCACTTTCTTTTAAATGTGTAGCTTTATTTTACAACTGGCAATTGGAGCCTTGTCCAGTGTGTGAAACAGGATCAGTTCTCTCCCCTGCCTGAAGGGACTCAAATGCATCTCTCTCGCCAGCTAAAGAGTTCTCTAACCCACAGCTTGATTGCAGATGGAGATATTCTCCACTTCTCCTGTTAAAGTTGTGCACCAAGCAGAAAACAATTCAGGATTCACTGGGCCAGAATGCAAGAGCACCAGAGGGAACATGACTGTAGCTTAATGATCTGCGCAGTCAGTTGGAATGGGGAGGCCTGAGTTCTGCTTGGTGGTCCAAGAATTTGATGTATTTTATCCCGTAACTTCTCAAGAAAGTAAATTTAACCATACCCTAAACATAGTTTTCTGAATCCTTACGGGTTTGTAAAACTGTGCAGATAAAGACAAGTATCTCTACAAATCTTGGCCTATGCTGTCAGTAACGTGGAATTTAATAATACCTAGGTTGTTTATATTAGGTTCTTGGGTAAGAACAGAAAAGCCTTCATGGATTCATAATTGCAAATATAATGGTTTGCCTTTGAATTCTCCATGCTTTGTTCATCTTTCTTGCATCACCTTTCATTTTGTGACACACATCAACGGAAGAGAGTGTCCAGCTACACTAGGTAATATTATAGTTAAAAGCACTCATAATGGATGTAAGCTTTAGATCCACAGCTGGAGTTTGATAAAGCAAATCATAAGAGGTAGAGGGGTTTGGCATAGACAGGCAGTTCTTCCCCTATTCTCTTTCAAATCTTTCTGCTCTGTTATAATAAGCAGTAGGGTAACGAGACAAAGAGGTGATGAGAACACGCAGTGATCACCACACTTGCCAGTATGAGACATGGGGCTCTCCTTTGGCTGCAGATTAGTGGTTGAAAGAGATACAAAGATTTAGCAAAGTCATAGTAAATTGAAAGGGGGAGGAGGAGAAGGATCTCCCTACCTGCCAGGCAAAATTACAGTAATTTTAAATAGAAAAATCTATTTAATTTCTTACTATTCTCTTGGGCCTTGCTTCTTTTCTTTAAAAAAAAAAAATAAATAATAATAATAATTTTAAAAAAGCTATTTGCTGCCTGAATGTAGAAATAATGTCTAGGCAGGTATAGCAGCTGAAGAAAAGGGAATCTAGAAATGTGCAAGAGTATTTGGAGAATTGGGATCTCATGACATCTCTTTCTCCAAGGCTCATCACTGTAGTTCCTTTTCTGACATCATTGTTTCAGCTTCTGTACTGAGCTTCTCATATGAAAACAGGGAATTGTTCTTGTCTCTTTTTAAAAGTGTTCTGCTACGTGACTCCTAACAGCTCAATCTCAAAAACTCTGGGCTTTATAAATGCCTGTACAATTAAACTGTAAACTCTTCTCCACCAGCACACACCCATAAATACCCAAAGCCCACAGTAAGGAATGTACTACATCAATAACACAGCTCCATCGCTCCCCTACATTCACTTTTCAAAAAGTAGAGAGACAACTGCAATGAACATAAAAACATGCATCCAAACTCACTGTTAAAAATCTTATTGATGTCTTCTTATTTCTTAACATGATACAAAAATTGTGTTTCAGAATACCTAGTTAATATGGAATACACATACTTTGTTTCATAGCCGCATTTTCTCTGAACAAGGTTGTTTCTAATATTACTTAATTAAACAAAATTAAATTAATTTCTGTCTAAGAAACAAGAAACAACAGCTTTGTTGAATAAAACAATCTTCATTTTCTTGAAGCTATTTAAATTAAAAACATGAGTTTCTACAGTTGGAAAAAAACATCCATGGTTAAGATGTTTGAAGCCCATCAATCTCTTTAACCACACAGCTAATGTGTTCCTTCTGTTTTCTTTGAATGAAATCACCATGAGTCGTTAGATGTTGATTTAACATAAAGCAAATGGAAATGGGTGTTTCCTTAGTCATGTGTAGAATTTATTTTTTAAAAACAATTAGCAAGTGTTATGAGTAAGTCAATGATTTTGTCATTTCTTAAATAATGATATAGATTACAAGTCATTAAAATTGATTACTGAAGTAAACCATGTATAATGCAAATTCATATTACATTTATTTGTTAGGAACAGCTGCAGAATTCTCTTACTTTATTGATGACTTTAATATATATATATGTATATATATATATATATATTTTTTCCCAAGCAACACTTAAATCAATTACTTAGTTTAAAAGATCGGTAATTGTAAAGATATATTTCCAAAGTTTTAAGACATTACATTAGATATTTCCTATTATGGTTTATATCATTTGCACTTTGCTTTTATAAACTTGTCTGCAAAAATATTTTTTTTTCATTTTTTTTTTCTAAATGAAACAATCAAAATTTGTCTCTTTCAGTTTTCAGTTGAAATGGTAAGATCATATGATAGTTTGTTACTTTACTGTGTGCCAAATTAAACCATGTCTTTATATTACGCCAATTTTAGCTGTTGCTACTGTACTACACATATACAACCTCTCTGTCAGTCTGCTAACGTTACATCTAATTATACGTTCATTGATATGTTATTCACAAGAGTATATACAGGTAGGAGAAAATGTCAGTTGCTAGTATTTAAAGTTCAGTCATTTCATAAAACTCCGGTAATATAAAAATAGGTTGCATAAATCTGTGTAAACCATTTCTCATGGGACAACTGACTCTTCAGGCAATACAAAAAAATATTTACCAAGTTGTTCAAACATTTTTAAATCATCCTTTTAAGAACAGGCATATGTAAGCTGCACTTCTATGGAAACAAACAAACAAAACCTCTAATGGAGTCAACAGGATCATATTTATAGACATCATAATTTGGCTATGTTTTGCCACAAGTTAAATCATCTTTCTCAGATGCACCTTCTCCATGTAGAAAGTTGACAGGTAAATCTCTTCCAGTTGTTACTGTCCTACAGATAGTCCCTAGAAATGCTAACTGACACACAGCACTTGTGCTTATTTCAAAAATCACTAGAAATTTGCTTTTATTTTTTCAAGGACTCTATCCAGCAGGTTCACCAAAGTGATTTGAGTGCAATGCACATAGAATATATAGCTGAACCTGGAACATCACAAAATTTAATGTTAGTGAAAGGGGTAGATAAACATTATTGAATGATTTTGCTAGGAGGGTAATGTTTCTTTTAGTGTTTTCAAGCTAGATATTTTGTGATGTTGCAACAAAGCGAGATTTTAAGGAAAATGTATTTGTCTGTACTTACTTGTGGAGTACATATGGAATGAGGTACTTATTTAATAGGGATATAGCAAAAGGCAAATAATAGGCAGTTTTGATGGTGAGAAGAGACTTGACTTGTTATACTTTTTTTTTATATATATATATACTCTTCAAATAGTTGTGGCTGAGTAAAAAACAAAGGATCATATTCAAGTCTGCTAGGGGTATACGTATACAATTTTCCTGTTTTAAAGAAACAGATGCTGATTCATATGAAGTAAAATTAATTGCTTGAATAGTATTTTATTTGCCAAAAGGATAGATGCTTCTGCCGAGTATTCTTATATCCCAGTCTGGATTTAACGAGAATTCATGGAAGCACGTGCTTTTGAAACAGACACTGAAAGGTCTCTATCTAAAATTTTACCAATTGCTTAAAACTCACTTTTACAATTTAGAGTTGTAAAACTCCATTTTTGTATTTAGAAATAAATATGCTTCCAGGCATTTTTGATGAAAATGGGGGAAAATAAACATTAGTCCTGCAGTTGAGTCCATGTAGGAGAACACACTTCAGCTTCAGCAAATATTAACACAAGGCCCAATTCTGCAGTTATTTTCAACTTTCTTGGGGGGTGTTAAAAAATCTTACAGAAACCAGTAGACTTTTTTTGCTCCAAATGGAAGAGTTCCTCTCTCACACCTCTTCTCCAAGAAAAACTGCTAACCCCACATACTTTTTGTTGTGTTCTTGACTGTTTCATGGCTAAGTCCTGTTCTCATCAACTAAGCAAAAGGCTCAGGTCAACAAAAGCTTATCTGTAGTTACATTCATTTGACAAAAAGTATGATGTGTTAATGATATATATTAAAACTATGGTAAAAAAGTAGCCAGTCAAGATGTATATTTTTACATTTCTATTACTCCCTTTTTAAGAATAATGTCTCTTTAACAGATGGACCAAATCCTCTCAATGAAGATGTTTCTAATAAAATACATGAAAATGACTTTATGATTGAATTCCAATTGGAAATGTATAAGGGGTTATTTAGGATTCTATAAAGATAACTATATGGATATTTTCAGCAAGACAGGGCAAACAGCTATACTGGGGATATACAAAGGACTTAAAAAAATGAGGGGAAAATTACAGAAAACCTATTCTGCTGGATTTTGCACTCACTGTAACCCATACGTTTTACTTTTAGCTATACATGGTAGGGATAAAACTATCACACAGACACATAATCCTTTGTCCTCCCATGCTGAGCTGAAACTGGCCTTGGGAAGATGCTCTCAGCTACGAGTGAACATCTCCTTTGGTCCTAAACTCCTGAGACTGCTCCTCCGCTGCCCAGCAGGTGCTGTGGATGGAGGAAGGCCAGCGTGGCCGTGGTATTCCCTTGTGTCAGTGATTTTTAGGTACTAATCCCTGGGATTATTGCTAGCACCCTTGAAAAATCGATGTGGTTTTGAAGAGCTCTGGACCAGTCCTATGATTCTTACTACCTCCTGTAGCAAGGTCTTAATGATCTGGTTTCCCTTTAATGTCATGTTTCTCTTAATACACGTTAAAATTTTCTTAACAGGAACACTAATTGCATAGGTATGCAGCAGAGTCCAAATGATTAAGTTAAAAAATAAACCTTTACCATTGACAAAGGTAATGAGCCTGGTGTGGCGTGGGAGTTTTAAGCTGAATTGTCAGTATGCTTTGGACCTGAGAGTTTAACAGGCCTTGAGTGGTCCTGCCTTGTGCCAGCGATTCCGTGGGCAGATGCAATTGAGAGGGTTTTTATTTCACTGCTGCAGCTAGAAATGGGAGGGAATGGTTAAAAAGAAAAAAAAAAAAAAAAAAAGTGGTGGGATTATCAGGGCAGGTTTGTGCTGCTTTGATCTTCGGCTGTGCCTCCGTTTCCCCTTCTGGCCACCGCCTGCAGCAGCCCTCGGCGGGCACTGCCCGGTGCAAGAGATCCCCCAGGTTCTCCCGTGGGCTCGTGTCTCCCAGGTCCCCCCGTGGGTCTGTGCCCCCGGCCACGCCGAGCTGCGCCCAGCCGCTGCTCCCTGACCTTGGGAGCTGCGCATCGCGCCCATCCCGAAAGGTCGGAGCGGATCCTCGCCGTTTCGCAGCAACCCAGAGGGAAACAAACCCCCCACCACAATCCCAAACCCCCCTTTCTAGGACGGGGTTTTGGGCAGGAAAGGACCGGCGCTAGGAGCCTGCGTTCCGCAGCCGAGCCGTGAGCCAGCCGGGGCTCCCCGCCTCGCTGCTCAGGGGGCCGCTCTGCCCCTCGCGGTGTCCCTCTCGCCTCCTCGCCGATCTCCGCCACTGGGCGTTGACCGAGGGGTCCCCGGGGGGCGCACTCCGGTGAATTCACCGCTCCCGGGGGCGGCCGAGCGGGGCCCGCCGTGCAACTTTGGGCTGAGGGAAGGAGGGAAGGAGCCAGGGTACGGCCAAGGAGAAAGTGCCGCGGAGACGCCTGCCGGCCTGCAGCGCGCCAGCAGCAGCCGGGGGAGGCGGAGGGGGGGGCGGCAGGCCCCAGGGCCCCGGCCTCGAGCCCCGGGGACCCATGGGCGGCTCCGCGGTGGCTCCGCGCCCCTCGGGGCCAGTGGTAGCCGATGCTCGC
>NC_048900.1:17948041-18054281 GCF_011077185.1 Oxyura jamaicensis | reverse complement strand
CACCAAAATAAACAAACAAACAAAAAACCCAAAGCAAAACAAAAGACAACAAGTATCCATCTCTCATCATTACAAAATATCCTCTTTATCTAATGTTCCTCTATAACTAAGGAGGAACAGCAAATCTTTTTTCCTTCACTGCTTCCTACTTCAACATTATAACTTCCTTTGATTCCAGTTCTCTTTTGTATTGTATCTTCACTTTCAAGTATAATTTCAGAAGATAGTGCATGGGCAGCCAGGCATGTGTGCAACAGAGATGCCATTCCCTTCTTATGACTTTTAAAGCAGCTGCAGAATGAATATTCTTTATTTGGTCACGTGTATTTCCATAACTGATATGTCTGCATTTCTGATTATGTTCTGCATATTTTGATCCTTAGATTTGATGAATCCAGATTTACCAATGCGATTGTGATTTTTTTTTTCTAAATAGCTAAAATAATACATCTTACAAATCACATGCCTTTTTAAACACAGGGTTTAAGCGTTCATACCATGACAATGGCTCTGTTATCTGTGGATTACAGTAATGTGCTTTATTTGTGTATTCCCCTGAAAAACACTCAGACACTGCAATTACTGTAGAACAAGCAGTATAGCTGATCAAGGGCTTTTGTCCAGGCTCTTCAATGACATCCACACAGTGATTTGCTGTGACTGCTTGCAGATCACCAAATGTGCTGCAAGATTTTGCTTGGTTGGTATACAAAGCTTAAAGTCACGTAGGAATGGCAGAAAACAGGACTGCCCTCTTTGTCCTCCTCCCCAGGATTTGTCAGGGGAGTGATAAATCCTGCTGAATGGGAGCTGGTGACTGTATCTTGATATTCACAACAAATATCTGAAACTCTTCCATTTATTTTCCATGTAAGATACAAGACTTTTGGTAACTTCAAGCACGCAAATTTATAGGTCATAAAGCTAATTGAAAGGTTTACTTTTAAAACATTGTCTAAACTTCCTGTTTTAGCCACACCCCCAGTTCAGGTTTTCCAGTTTTGCTCTAGCAAAAACCACAGGAGTCACAATAAGTCATAAGTTTTAGAAACACTCTAAATACAGGCTGGTGTCTCTCTGTCTCAATATTGTGGTTGTTATTGCAGTATCAAGGATCCAGAGAATTACAGGCCTGTCAGTCTGACCTCGGTACCAGGGAAGGTTATGAAGCACATCATCTTGAATGTTATTACAATCAAGAGATCAGAAGCAGCCATCATGGGTTTGTGAAAGGTAGGTGCTGCCTGACTAACCTGATCTTCTATGACAAGATGACCTGCTTGGTAGAAAGGCTGGGGATGTTGTTTACCTGGATTTTAGTAAAGCATTTGACACTGTTTCTCACAGTATTCTCCTGTGGAAACTGGCTGCTCATGGCTTGGACAGACGTACAGCTCACTGGGTGAAGAGCTGGCTGTAGGGCGAGGCTAAAGAGTTGTAGTGAATGGAGTTAAATCCTGAATGGAGGTTGCAGCGAGGCAGGTGTCAGTGTTTTCTCAGGTGACAAGCGATAGAATGTGAATAAATGGCCTCAAGTTGCACCATGGGATGTTTAGGTTGGATATCAGGAAGAATTTCTTCATGGTGAGAGTTCAAGCATTGGAATGGGCTACCCAGAGAAGTGGTGGACAACCCATCCTGGGGGGTGCTTAAGAGATGTGTGGATGAAGCACTAAGGGACACAGTTTAGCAATGGGATTCAGTACATCAGGTTGAGGGTTGGAATTTATGATCTCAGTGGTCTTTTTCAGAATAAATGATTCTATGATTCTTTGATTCTAGGGCAAAAAAAAAAAATGGTTTTTAATATAATTTCTACTTACCATTTGGTAACTCTAGGGCTTTTTTGGTCACACACACACACACAAACATATATTCTACCTTAATCATAATATGTTAAGAATAACTGCTTACAAATATCTTGTTTTGGAAGGGAGGGTTATCTTTGGGTTTAGTCTCTTCTACCTTCTCTGTAAATCTTCCATGTGAGTGATCAGCCACTTAACTCTGAAGCTAAGGTGTCATATATCCAAGTCCAGATTCCTTATCTGTAAAATGGGTATAATGACATTCACTACTTTAGCAAGTCAGTGTAAGGGGTGATAAATGTCACACAACCATCTACAGTAAATCATTACAGGTGCATGTTATATGGACACCTGCTTTTAAAAGTGCTTCTTTGTAATCCAGCAACAGTAAAAAATCCTGATTATGTTCTTATTAGACTTCTGCATTGTATGGCTGAGACAAGACATTTTGCTGAGTGCATTCTTTACGTTGAATTACAAGAAGATGCAATATTAATATGAAGATCTATTTATTTTCTCTTAGTCAAGAGCATACCCTAATGGTATAGCTGTTGCTTCTGCACACTGGTGCTCTCTAATCAATAACATGAAACTAATAGTGTGGGACACATTTCTCTTGTGCCAGAATATAATTTATACTAAAAGCATCTTTTGCAACCAATGCCATAGAGGAAGAATGCAACTCTTACCATCTTCCATTGAAAGCAAAGTTAAATTCTCAATCTTGAATTTATTTAGTGATAACCTCAGGTAAAACATTCCCTCATGTCTTCCACTAAATATACCATTAAAATCTACATTCTGTCTGGGCTGCCAGGTGCTGTCTCTGCATGAAGATACTCATTCCAATTTGAATTGGGTGCTCACAGGTCGGTTGGAAAGCAGCTATCTGCTCCAATAAGAGTTTTCACTTATCACTGCAGGACATAAAAGCATGAATTGGTTACATTGTGTCATCCTGTTAGGAGCCAAAAACAATTAGAAAAAAAATGGGAATCTACGGCTGCAATCATAGTAGGAGAAAGAAAAAGGGAAATCATCTGGTAAGCCCTTTTATTACTGGGAGAGTTTTACCAGTTTTGCCATAAAACACTTTTTGGGGTTGTGTTTCATGAACAAGAAGGAAGGCAGCAAAGAAAAGGACAGAATATGCTGCAGTATAACAATTTCTGTCTACGGGAGAATTTCCACATACGCTTATTCTTTTCAATGGGGAAGTCAATGGTACCATTTTGGATCAGAAAGGGAAGGATGCTCCTGAGTGCCAGCACAAAGCGGTAATCTTCAAACATGATCCCAACAGTGATATAGTGCAAATTACTCAGGAATCAGAAGGACGTAAGGGAAACTTAAGCAAAAATAAAAATCAGTGAAACTGAAGGTTCATTGAGGACAGCAAAAATGAGAGTTGGAAGGAAACATTTGTACAGGTACTGACAGTGTGAGGTTGATCCCAACTCGTGCTTAAAAAGAACCAGTCTTTCTTTTAGTTAAAAATATCAGTGCTGAATCTCCATTACCTAATTCTGTCAGTACAACCTAGCTATACGTGGAAACAGAAGAGAAATTCTTATACAAAAAAACTGTTGATTTCCAGGCTCAATTTTCTTCAGAAAAGTAAGTCCTTTTCATATATTGTTGAGGCAAATATGGCAAAAATGAAAAAAGATCTCAGTTCTTATTAAGTACTACTGAGATGCATTTGCACTGTCCAATAAGGCAGTTTGGAACCCAGTCATTCAGAGTCCCTTGGGCAGATGACATGGAAGTGATGGAGTGCAACACTATGGAGGACATTCAGTCAGCATGACCAACTCAGGAAACTACTACTACGATGGTACACAGAAAAGATGGAAACAGCTGACTACGGTACTCCATGGACTACTGTGGAGTATTTACCAGCTCTGGACTTTAGAGTTGGCAGTAGACAAAATACCTCTTTCCTGGCACTATGAGAGCAATTTATTAACATTACCCATGAACCAGTTTACCATCCAGAAGAGCAACACTTAAACAAACTGAATCTGTCCCTTGTCAATAAGTCTCTCTGCTCCTTAGGAAAAGCACTCGCACTTGTAAAGAGATGTTACTGACAATACAGAAGGACTCTAGATGCCTTGCAGGATGAAAGCACAGATGTTCCTTCTCTCACTCCAAATTCTTGAGCTCTGTTCAAGACTGCAGAAGATCAAGAGATAAACTGGTGTCTAAAAATACAGTCATAAATCTTCCAGGACAGAGCTGGCTCCAGGCTTCTCACACAATAAACTATGAGCAAGGCTGGACAACTGCTGCTTGGAAAAGGAAGAGATGGAAACAGGACAGACTGAGTCTCTTTCCTGTTATTATAGGAGAAGCAGGAGGAGTGGGTGCAGTGAGGAACCGAAGGGGAAGGAAAGTCAGCCCCTCCTGCAGCAGACATTAGCCGAGCTTCAGCATGGACAAACTGGGCAATGGGCTACAGCTGTTTGGCCATGCCCTATCTGGTCATAGACAACCACTTTGACTTGCTTTCAGCCTTCTTGCCCTTGGAAATGCTTGAATTAATTAGCTGTTCTGTCCATCCCCAGAAAGGAAGAACTGCTCCTGAGAGGGGAAGCTTCAGATTTCTGTGCCAAGTACCAAAGAAATAAAGAGGGCAAAATAGGAACATTCAGCCTCATACCCTGAAAAATAATTACTCTAATATTGCTCCTTAATCGTGTTCGACTGTACTTTCATAATAGTCATAAGCAGGTGTAAATTCATGGTCATCTAAATTAATAGTCAATACAAATAATATAAAATATGAGATTTAGATCCCAAAGACCACTGTAAACAACATTTTCACTATTTAGTGAACATATTTGTGTGTTCCTCATAGTCTTTAATAAACAAAAACAGGAGTGTAATGAGCAATATGCTGATGCTTCGTTTCTTGATTAAAAAATGTTTTCCACATCATTTAGAAAGTGTTGTGTAAAGAACTTATTACACATGCCTATATTTACTTTGATACCTAAGCAACTTTAAACTGTACTGAGCTCAAACAAATTGAACAGTCAAAAATATTTATATTGGCATAGAAACTATGAAGTATAGTCCAATTCAAGCTGTTTTCTCATAGTCCAAGCTGCAGACAAAACCTATAAACTTGAGATTGGAGAAAGTATGATTGTTTTCTTACACTTGCAAATGTGCTACTGAATATGCAAAATCACTATGCTCATACCCCACTCCCTTCAACATGAAGCTTAGTAATGTGACATGAGCTGAAAGCACTTGCTTGAATCTGTGGTGGTCACATCAGCACATTCACCCACTTCATTTAACCACCGCTCTGAAAATGCATCAACCAAAACAGTGTGGATTAGATGCCACTTACTTAAGAGCTGTGGAGTATAGTAAGGAGACATGATGCTAAAGGCCTGCAGCCCTTTCCCAACAGCCTGTTACCCTGTACTGACAGCTGAGGCCAACCCCATGCCTGCCTGCCTGCCTTCAGAACCCACTGCTATATCATAATAGCACAGATGCAAGTGCTAGCTTTCTACACATCTCCTCCACTGTGAGACTGCACATTTTATAAACATAGAACAGTAGATTCTATGTAGCCACTGTACATATACAATTTTTGACATTAATTTGACATTAAAGTTTCTCTTCCCACCCAAGGATCATTACAGTGTAGGTGCAGGCAGAACATTTTCCACTTGATTGCACAGCCCTGACCTTTTTTTTTTTTTTTAAAACAACAACAACAACAACACCCCACCCCAACTCCCTGAAAGTGTATGTGCTGCTCTTGTAACAAAACAGAGCATTCAGTGTCATAGGCCAGCAGATTCAAACCAAGTTGATACAACTTGCACTGTACACTGCTGAACAACACTGCCCCTCTCCGCACTGCACTAGCTGTTAAGACAACTAACAGAGTGGCTGTAAAACTAATCAGAGAGAAGCCTGCAACAAAAGTTGCAGATGTTAGCGCAGAAATAATGGGAGTCCTGGTGACACGCCAGGTCTTCACTGTTTAGTGTTTCTCAGACACTAAGCTAATGTGAGATCTTCCTTGTTCCAGTTCCTTAATGTGGAAAAAGCAAAGGTAACTACAGGTGTCAAAGAAAAAAATATTAACGTGTCTACTGCTCAACCTTCTAACTTAACACATTAGCTCACACGCCTTCCACTGTCATGCATTTCACACTTGATCAGAAAACCACTTTTAAAAGTGGTTCAGGCAGAATGCATTAAGTTTCACATTCTCATTTTTCCATCTATGTTAAGGTGAATATCCATATTAACAAAATCTTTGTTTGTTTTATAAAAGTGTAGACAAATAAATCAAACCCCATACCTATTAAGCTCTTGAATTTAATTATGCATTGCAGCAAGTTTCTTGAGCTTATTAAATACCATGCAGAAAAAGTGTAAATTTTTAATCACTTGTATTTAACATCAGAAAACACAAACACCCAGTGTACCTTATCCACAGTCATACTGTTAGTTTGCACTAACCTGTTGTGAATCTTTTCATTCATTTTCTTCCTGAACACAACTATCAATTTATTTATTTATTCTTTCTTTTCTTTTCTTCTTTCTGTAGGTGAATCCAGGCCTTAAATCATTTTGGTTACCATTTTTGGCCACATTTTTCAACACCTCTTTTTCCTTCGTAGAAAATGTTCCAGTCTTAAACAGAAAATAGATGGCTTTTCAACAATTTTCCTCTACATTTCTCACTATCTTTCATACTGATACATCAGTACTAAAATGTTATGATATTCATCACAACTCCCCTTATCTTCTGACTTTACTACCTAAGAAGTAACTGTGCTTTAGTTGTGTTGGAAATCCTTCAACACAGCACTACTACAGATGGGAGAGACAGGCTGAAATTTACCTAGTTTTTTTGTTTGTTTGTTTTGTTTGTTTTTAGTAGATATCATTAAAAAAAAATAATCTGACTGTATCTTGTCCTTCACAGAACAACAAAAAGAAAAAAAACAACAAAACAACAAAACAAAGCAAAACAAACAAACAAACAAACAAACAAACAAACAAAACACAAACAAAACACCTGAGTTCATTTGAACATAAGGTCATCTTCTCCTGTGTCCAGACATGGATTCAAGTGCATTATCTTAGATAGACCGAACATTTGTATTAAGGCTTGTTGATGCTCATGTTTTTTGTAGCATTTCTCCTATGTATTTTTCTGTTCTTTTATCAAAGAAATACAGGACCTCAATCAGAAAATTCTTGCTTCAGGATGAAGCACATATCCAAAAGGAAGATGTGAATTTGAATTGACAGAAGTTAACATGAACAGGTCTGGTATCTGTACTGTTTTATTTCTAGGCTCTGGTACCCTACGCATTGTCAAATTATTTCTGATAAATAGTAGGGGGTTGATTTTTATTAAACTGATTTACACAGAAATGGTATATCCTCTCTTATAATTCCATAACTCTCTAAATTCTAATTTCAAAGCCATTTTTGGTTAAAATTACCCCAGCAACTATCTGAATGTAATATCTGAATATCTGAATGTAATAGTTGCCTGTACAGAGTCACAAAAATTTTCAATTTTGTAACAACTACCTGGACATATTTAGATTCTATTTTAAGTGGCTTTTTATTTATTTTTTTTCACATCTGCAATATGGATCCCTCCAAAGGAGACTGCAACAGTTAACATATAAATATCTTTAGCAACTGAATACAGCAGTTAGCAGAGAACACATCGTTTCCTTTAAACTTTTATCACCTCTCTTTCATGTCATATTGGCTGTATCCTGTATCCAGGATTATTATTTTTCACTGGTACAGAAATCAATTACACTGAACAGCTATGGAAAATAGATCAACACACCTGCAGACATTTAGGTGTGGTTACTTGAATTGACAGGAGGAAGTAAAAGAACAAGGCAACTCATGGCTGCTAACTACAGCTAGATTGAGGCAAACAGCTTATAGTTAACTCTTTTTAAAAGTTACCTACAGGAATACCAATTTGCTAAATTAATATTTCATCCAACTACATTTTAATGTAAGTTGTTTTCAAATCCTACTCCCTTAAGTATTCCTTGTAATATTTTAAACACTGCTTATGACATGTGATCCCAAGCAGTGTTGTTGTTCTTCCTGATTGAATATACAATCTTTTATATAGCAGGAAGAAGGAAGTCAGTCCTATTAAACTCCAACTCTGCTTTTTACTTACATTATTAAGATTTATGTCAATGCATTGAGAATAAAATAGCAATTCCTGTAATTGTTCCTGAAAACAGATTTGAAAGAGCAGTAGATGTCTCATCAACAACAAAAATGAATATAAACACTCAGACATTTATCCTTAGTACTTTGACTAAGAGGGAACATTGTGATAAAAAGCATACTTCGCAATTCTCACAGAGCTGCTGCGTTCAGCTCAGACAACTATTGCAGACTGGGACAACAATACATCAGTTATCTCTTCATTTTGCATGACAAGCTAACACTGCCATTGTTCATAGCCAGAATTTTAGGGGCATTTAAATGGTTCTAGGGCTCAACTCAAAGAAGAATAATTCTGCACCAAATTCAGTGAGCATGAAATGCAGAAAAGAAAAGGCCCTGAATGTTTGCTTTTATACTGTGGAACTATACTACCTTCCTACTTACTATGCATACCTACAGTCTTTGCACCTACTACTATAGTTATTACAGGATCCTACAGATAATACAAGATGTTAGTTACATAGCATAGAGAGTAAGCATAGATACTGCCACTCTTTCTGAACATAAAAGGTAGTTTAATTGCACCATGAATCGAGCTTCATTTAATAATTAGACCGATCATCTGATAATACCTTCATAAAGGAAATAATTTTTTTAAAGTAGTTAAACACAGTACTAGAACATATAATTAGACTATTAAAATAAGCTTATTTGCAGACAGCTCTTCTCATCTGCTACTGAAAAGAAACACCCTACACAGTGTGGGTCCTCATATTCAGCAGTTCTGAACAGCCCCAGGATAACATGAAGTTAGCAGACACTAGATATTTAGCATGCCTGAAAATTAAATCCAGTCTTTTTTCAAATGTCATTCCTTCTGAAAGGAGTATGAAGATTCAAGAGATATGCAAAAAACACTTTTCATCAGCAGAGGTGCCTTTAGTGCCTGTGCTCTACATACAGAAACAGCTATCCTTCCCAGCATTTTCTAATGTTACATGACAATTGGTGATATAGAAATCATAATGCAAAACTGCCATAGTACTAAAATTGCCTCGCCTCCAGAAGAACACCACACTTCCCTGCAAGCAACCAAAACCAGCCCCCTCGAAAACCAAAGGACTGCTGCTGTGGGTATACAACAAAACATGTCAGTCCATAAAAATGACTGACTGCTTAAAGAAGGTGGCAGTGGGCTACTGTTCATCCTGCAGTATCATGTACTGCCGTCACTATTTCAATTGACTACGTAAGGGAAGGGAGGACATTTACATAGATGCACATATATATAAAATCTATCTATAACACAAGTAGGAAAAAGGCTGCAAAGATGTATTTTGTTGTTACACTTCTTGTTTCAGAGACAGAAAATAATATAATATTAGAGAAGAAAAAGCATTTGGGGAAAAAAAGCCCTCCCCATGGACTGCAGCAGGCAGAACAGGGTCTGATACACCCCCATGCTGACTTTAGCTGTGTGTCACCAGACCCACAGTAAAATGCTTAGTGATGAATGTCAGCACAGCAGCAATCGTCTTTCTGCCAAACAGGAACATAATGGACACCCTGCAGGAGCTTACAAGTTTGGAGGGGATCTGCTAGACAGAACTCAAAGGTATGGTGAACATCTCACTGCCGCTCCGCTGAACAGCTGCACTCGTGTCCTGCAAGCCACAAGCATGGGCCTTGTTTTTGAAAAGCATCCCTTCCATGTCATGTTGTGTCATTAAACATCCTAAACAAGTCTCCATTATATTCTAAATAGGAATGTTTGTTACACATTGCATTCACAAGACATCTGTGATTGCAAAGTAGAAAAGAGGAAAGGGAGCTGGGCATAAGATGTGTTCTGTCCCTGACTTTACCCATTCCTCACTGCAAGGTATGTTCTGTGGTTCACTGAATTCATTCATGACTCACTTTTTCCCCAGATGAAAAACAGGATTAAAAATGGCTATTTGCCTTTATGAATTTATTAAAAAAAAAAAAAAAAAAAAAAAAGTTAAAATAAAGCCAGACTTGGAAAAGAAAATACTGATTCTGACTGGTAAGAATAAATATTGCTGCTAGAAAGCCACCAGCTTACCTGTAATTACTGTAGTTAAAAAAAAAAAAAAAAAAAAAAAAAAAAAGCACAGTAGGACATATTAGGGAGATGCTGACAACATTTTACATTATTTAATTACATTTGTGGGTATACAGTGCTCTTCAAGTATTTTTCTATAAATATATCACCATTATTTCAATGTTTTCCTGTTGTGCAATAAAATTCAGGGATGATGTCACGTGTCTTGTCTCCCAACAGCACATTTTATGGTGTGGTTTTCAATTAGCTAACAAGTCTGTTGGATCAGGCCAGATCTTGTATTGTTTCTAGCAGTGTTCAGTGAAGATGTCTTGGGAAGAGTACTAGAAAACATGACCTGTATGGTTTGTTTATGCTGGTAAGTGTTCTTCCCTTCTGATCAGATTGTTTACTTCCACCTTTCTCCATTTTTTTTGCCAAAAACCTTCATAAATTGAATTAATAAGAGGAGGACCTAGCAAGGACTTTCTTATTCTGTCAGCTGAACCCTTACAAATGCTTTATAGTAGAATATAAAGTTTGCAGATTACTATGGTAAGTGCTGGTGTCTGTTCATCCCTCCTGTTTCTTAATTTCCTTCACCTCCCATCAGTGTCACTTCCAGAACACCTTTTTCCCCCAACTCACTCCTATATGAATTACTTTTACAGGTTTCTAATACCACTGAAATTTCTGTCTTTCAGCCTGTAACCAGACTGGCTGCTTCCACTACCTCCTCATTTATTTCTCATTTTCCTCAATTTCATCTGGTTTGGCATTTGCTGATGTTTTAGAGAAACAGAGATAGAAAGATTTTTCCTCCGAGTAAGGGTCTCTTCTCCAACTTCAGAACCCCTTTGCTACCTTTCATGTTCCTTAGAATGCTCTATCACATGTGGCAATTTGGGGGCAATACACAGCTGACATAATCTATATACTTAATACTTAAATATTATGCTTAATCTCATTCAAAAAGAATTTAATGAGGATTTCAGAAGTTCAGATATTGCTTCACCAATTAACTTAGTAATTACCTAATAAAAACATTGCACAATAACTAGCTGTTACATCAGCAATCAAAACATCAGTATTGTTCATTTTATCCTTTTCATATTACAACATATATTGTGGCATAGTAAATAAATAAATAAATAAATCTGTAATTATTTATTTTCATACAGAAGACAAATTCTCTTTTTTGTGAAAGCCTTAGCTTTTTGATTTTATAGGACTTAAAGCAATTTCTTTGAGACTTTCTTGTCATAGATGTATTATACTCACTGCATTCACTGAAGGTGTTCAAAATCTAAGAAGTACTCAAGAGACTTATGAAAGAGTTGGGGAAAAAAAGCCCTCTGCACCATGAATATTGATTCTAGTTTTAAATAAAGCACTGCAATGATGCAAGATTAGAAAAAAACGCACATTTAATAATGAGGAAGTGACTCCGTCAGTCCACTGGCTGCGCAAACTTAATAAATGTCATTTAGGGTTAAATAGCAGGTGCTCAGCAATGCTGCAAAGTTATTGAGAATCCTAATTCTGGGCTAGCAATAATCAGCTTTGTCTGACCCTCAATTCCAGAGGGCTGTAACTGATATCCTCAGTAAATAGATGCTTTCAGAAATTTAGTGAGAGCAAGTTCATTATAGAGCACTAGTCCCCAAACTTTTCCCATATTCTCTATGACATCTTAATAAAGAGATGCACATCTCTCCTCCCTTCTGTATCAGAGACATGATCTTCTTTTCCATTCACAGTCCTTCAGCGTCCCTGGGGCAAGGACACCAATTTCTTACATGGAACATCTATTTTACTTAATATTGCTTTTTAGCTTCTGATGCAACTGAAGAAGAACAAACAATGAGATGAGATTGCATCATATAAGTAACTCTTTATCCACAGACCTCTAGTAAGCATGCCACAAAAGGCATCCTGGGTAGCCACAGACTATTCCTGTAAGCACAGAGGATGTAAAGCTGTACTAAATGTACACTACTGACTTCCACTTTCATTCCCATCCTTTAAAGAAACAGAAGAGAGGACAAATGTGTCTTAGTAAACAGCAGCTCTGCATAACATAGAACAATGTGGCGATAGCAATGGTGAGGCAGACTCCCAGGCACAAATTCAGAAATCTGGGGACTGCCTATGAAATCCTGAAGGATCCTCCCTCCCATTCAATACACATTTGCCATCCACACCTAATTCGTGACACATTCCTGGGTCTTCTACAACAAACAAGCACTTGCTAGCTGTGTTCCTCCAGTTACACTGAGGCCCACACATTTTGCTGTTTTGCTGTTGTGTAGATGCTTTGATTGTTACAGTTCCATACATCAACAAACCATCCATCTGCAGAAGTCAAGACACGAACCTCATTTAAAGAGCCATGACTTTGCATTATCATAAAGCAATACATCAGGCAATGAAATCATTTATTAAGCTGATTTTATGCTTATCTTGCCTATTTGTCTAGTTGGCCTCTCCATTCAGAAAGCTCTTTTTACTCCACATTAACAGTGGTGTAAGTACAGCAATACCATTAATTTCTTTTCCCTTATATAAGCTGTCAGTACACCATGTTTCAATGTTTTACAATCACTCCTTGGAAATGAACTGAACAGAATATGTCAGTTCATCAGAATTTGAACACTTATCAGGAAGAGCGAACATATGGGGACTTTAGGATTAAAAAAAAAAAAAAAAAAAAAAAAAAAGAATTTGGAATTTCTCATGTCAGTGGTCTACAACATAGGACATTTCTCAGTGTAAAATACTTGGCTGTATCTCTCTTCGGGGCCAGTAGTTGAAACACAGAAACTAGGGTGCATCTCAGTATGTGGTATGAGTGCTTGAAAATTGCACATTCTTTGTGTGAAAAGCATGGGGGAAGAATCTAGGGAATGATCTAATATTGTATATCACTATATAAAAATATTTATATTCTTGGCAAACGACAGCAGAATTGAACATTCACATGTTGCTGTGTCTCCCTGGGAAGTAGATTTGCTTCCCTGTTAAACGATACATTACTGTTACTCAAACACTGCTGCATCTATTTATATGGTCTATGTGTGGTTGTAGCATAGACTACAGCCCTACTCTTAAAGTGTGGGCATAGGGAGTATCTCCAGAATACATTATATAGACCTTATGTTGACATTCATCCTACACACCCCACACAAATTCAACATTTAAAAACAAATCAAAATCAGATATTTCCACTAAATATGAAATTACCTTGCAAAATGTAAGCCTATTGAAAGTTACAGATGCTTTTTATAAAGCGAGTCCATGTTTTCTCAAAACAAGAAGTACACATCTGATGCAGCTGTCAACTACATTTGTGATTTGTGGTCTATGTCTTCCTTTCCCCTTCTCCCCCCCAATTTGATAAGCCACACTTTCACTGTGGCATAGGGTTTTGCATACGGTTAGGTAGCACTAATAATGGAAAATGTATGAACTAGGTCTAAAACCCACAGACTTGGCCTTTGTAACCTTTCATTAGGCATTGAGTTAGGCCTTTAAAGAACCAACATCTTGCAAGACTCTCCAAACTACTAAAACTAACAGATGTGTATACAGGCAGTAATAGTTTAGCACCTCAAATATCCTGGTGTACTTCTTTGAAAACACCAGCAATTTCACCAGCAATTACTCCATAAAAATGTAATCTAGATTGGTGAATAGTGTTGACATCTTCACACTTAGTTAAACAGAATACCATTACCCAAATTTACAGGATCCACAGTTAACAAAAGTCAGAAACAGTTGTTAAATTGATGTTTTGGAAATTGACAAAACAATAGTAATGTTTTTGTTTTCAACTATGTTCTCCAGATGTATTTTGCTTACAGATCTTTCAGAATATTATTTGAAACATCAGCTCTCAGCTAAAGAAATCAAACATTACCAGGATTCTCCTGATTTCCAATAATAATTAGGCAAGTCTAAGATGGCACCCTTAAATGCAGCAAATACTAAGAGGGGTACTTTTCGCTTTCTATACCATGGAAGAGTGTTGGCCCTTTAATATACTGACGATAAACATAAGCATTTTGTTTGGAAGAAATGGCAATAGACAAGTCAGTCAGATTTTCCCATATAGTTCCATTTCTGGTCCATTTATCCCCAGTTTGGGTGTCGTGATACTATAGGAGACTGTATTGAAAGCCTTGCTGAATTTACTCTATATGATGTTTACTGTTCTCCTAAAGGAACAATAATTTTATTATCAAAAATAATCACATTGGTAAGGCACAATTAACCCTTGAAATCTTTAAGTAAATAATCACAGAAAACAAGAATTCATTCTTTAGGGGTCTGGCTACGTGAGCCAAACAGAAATAATCAATTTCCCAACCACCAGTATAATTATACACCATTTAAAGTCAACCACCAAAACAGCAGAAACTGCTAGAATTTGAGACCCTGAGGCAAGGTGAACACAGGCCAAGTAATGTTGTAGCTTACCCAAAGCTTGTGTTAGTACAGAGGCAAAAAATACATATAAACAATATATGGGTAACAGACACTTGTTTCTAATATTGTGCAGAGAAAACAATCTCAGCAAAATACCCTGCCTGAGTAAAAATGGGGTGCACTAATACAAAAATTATGTATGCTTTAACAATATGAAATTGAAAAATCCTTCAACACTTCAGGCTTTAGAGAAGTCTGAGGAAATAACCAATAATTTCACTGTTCCACATTTGACAATTATTGGCGATTGCTGGTGTTTGTGCAGCAGCATTTACAAGCTCATACTTTACTGAACCTTACGTTGCAGGACGCAGAGGACATTACTGACCAGTGCTTTTTCTTGAATATAAACCTTCACAATATTTAATAGAGCTCAACAGTAATTTTGCAGAAAGTCTGCATAAAAAAGTGTACAATATGAAGACTATATACTGTATTCATATATTTATGGCTTATATTGCACATATGCATGTGTTTATTAAAGATAATTGGAGCAAGTTCAGAGAGAAAAAACATACAGCCAATGCTGACTTCTGCAAAAATAAAATAGCAATGAGACCTCATTGTAGATCCAAGGCAAGATCTATGTTCTTGGCTCCCCAAAGATAATATTTATAAATATATCCAATACACGGGCTGGGGCAAGAAAGAAGTGGAGTATTTCTTGTTCACAATAAAACTTAGAAACTTAGTCTAAACTCACTATTTAAACTCACTATTTTAAAGCTTTTTTTCCCCCTTTTATTCTGAAGGCTCCCCCGCACCCGCCTCATTCTCCCAGTAATATTTCTGCAAAACCATCTATGGATTTATTGGACAATATATGATCGAGAAAGCTGAAAATCTGAGAGCTTTGTGTAAGCTGTCATCAGAAGGGCAATGGTTAAGCCCAGCAGTTTCAATGAGTTATTAAAATATATTCTTCATACAAATCAAGAACTGAGAGATCAAGTTCAAAAGTGAAGTTATGCAGGATGAGTGCTGTACAGCTGGACTCCAGTAAAAGATGAAAGAGTGAATGTCCGCCATCATCTTTTGTTTGTTTGTTTTTTAAACAGACATATTCGTCAAAATCTGTTATACATTCCTCTACAAAGTATAAAAAAAAAAGATTTCAAAATTTTCCACAATGAGAATAGCATCATAAAGTTGGTCATAACTTATTTTTGTTGGATGTAACAAATAAACTTGCAGACTTTCCAGATAGAGAAATCACATTGGTGGTAGAATACTTCATATTTCATTGAGGAAGCTCTAGAAGCTTTGGATGACATCTATAATGACCAGCTTCTGTTCCATTTCACTAGCACAAAGGACTGAAGTCCTGTAAGTACTCTTGACCCACATATAGAAATATCCTGTGGAAAACTGGCAGCACAGTCCACTTCTGAAAGCAAGTTCTCTATTGACTGGCTCCTCAGATATGCCACTCAACATGTGGCACTTTGTAATACTTGGGTGCTATAAAATTAATCAACCAAGTGTAGATAATATAGATATCTGAACACAGAAATAGATGATATTTGTATTATTTACTATAGTCTTGAATAATACAATTCTGTCTAAACTTCAAACAATTATTTAACAACCAGCATCAAAATTAGAGCAAATACATATTTTTTGTCTTCTAAGTGTCATGGCACCAGAATTCAAAACATTATCACAGCTTTTCCGCTGTGTCTGCTTTTCTCCTGACCCACCTCTCCCTAGATCTTCTTGTCCCATGGACTGCTTTTACAGAAGTGTTTGCTTTGCTGTATTGCTCACATGCTTATTCATATTGTACTCCGGTATACACACTTTTTTGGTTCCCTACCTCTGTCCATGTGCTTCATGAAACTGGTTCATGTTCTCTAATGTGCACCATCATGCATATCTTCTGATGGTGAAGGTACAAAGGAGAAAAATATCATAGGATAGGTATAAGCTTACCAGATAATTAATAATTATAGCTTATTGGACAGCAGATTGGGATACTGGAGCACTGCTCTAACATCATCTAACCAGTGACCATAGACAAGCACCTCTGAGCTCAAATCTGTTAAAACAGAACACTGTTTCTCCCTCCCTCTGCGCCCCAGCAATTTCCCTTGTTTTTCTGTTGCTTGTAAATTTACTTAGGCTAGAAGATATTTTGGCAAGCCTATGAAGAGACTAAATGGCCAGAAAACACAACATGTAATTAAACGTACAAACAAGGAACAACCTGGTTCTTTTAGGGCTTTCCTTTAAGGAAGGTCTGTTTATTTTTAAACTGAACCAGAAGCTAGAACCAGGTACCGTGGAAAATGACAGAGTGAATTGATGTTGTTGGGGCAGTCACATTTAACAGAATCAAACTGATAACATACAGGCTTTTATTGTTATTTTTCACCAGGTACCCAAAGATTTTTGTTAGATAACAGAAGAAATCGGAGTTGAAAGAGAAAAAAATACAAACAAACCCCTTCTTTTTAGCATCCCGGATCTTAATGGACCAAAAACAAACAAACAAAAAAACCCACAGACAAAAGAGTGCCTAGGGAAGTGTGTGACTTTGATGTGTATTTACTACAGCCTTTTAAGAAAGTGTTTCTAAGTAACTAGTTTTCAATGTATCCAGTACCAGTGTTTAGTACAAGATTAAATCAGATAAAATTATAAGCAAATACAGACAGTGGATTACAGAGGGTTCTTTTCCCCCTCTGCGTAGTCCCAGGTTGATGAGAGAAATCCCCTCAGTTTAAAAGATACCTGAGACAAATTCTAATGTTTACCTTTCATAATTAAGTACCTACAATTAGTTACCTGCACGCTTATCAGGTTACTAATAATTTTAGCTACAGCAAGCTGTTTAGTCAGTTAAAATATTGCCGTAGGATCCTTTGATTACTACTATATCCTAAGATGTCATTTAGGCATAATTCATTGAAACATGGCTCCTGAATTATATAGGATAATCATTAAGGATTAATCATTCTGGAAATATGCTTTATTATGAATTGTTTTTTCAGTATTTCTTAATGTTCTTTGTATTCAGGTATGCCCTGCAAATTGCACGTTCTGCTTCTTCAACAGAGGACACTTCCACAGGCCCAGCGACCTGAAGCGTTCTCTGTTTAGGCCTGTCATATTCACACAGGCTGTTCCCTGCTCTCACTCTTGCCCTACTTCCATTACATTATATATATAAATGCACAACAAAGTTTCCAAAGCCTTGGCATAAAACCACAATACATCACAGTTTATCACTCTTGGAGTATAAGCTAATACAAACAGCATTCAAGTCTTAAGGATATATAAGAATGTATTGAACACAGAGTCCAGGGCCAGTCTCTCTATCTGTATGTCTCAGCAGTCTTCTCTGGTGTATGTGAATATAAACGAGGTGGTTCACTTTTCTGTTTGAATATTTTACCAATTGATTCCCCCTGGCTGAATTCCCAGAGTCTGAGTATAACAGTCCCCTAATGAAGGCTTCATAGCCTTCTTTTGAACTGATTCTTGCCAATATCAAAGTAGCACAGCAGAAACAAAAACACTACTGTGATGTTGGAAGTCACAATTGTTAACATAGGGAGAAAAAAAAAAAAAAAAAAGAAAAAAAAGACGGTCTGCAGGTTAGGGCAACATGTAGTTCAAGAAAGAGATTGATAAATTCATCGAAAACCTGGAAACAAATATAATGGCCATTAGAAAATAACTCTTCAGTCCTACTCTGAAAACAAAATGTGTTTTTAAATAATGAGTGCAATATCGTTTTATTTAAAACCATTTGTTCCACAGAGAACAGGACTAAGAAATAGCAACATGAAGACAAGTTTTAAAAAAAGGTAATTATGAGCCAGGCTGTTATTTGACCAAACAAAGTTAGGAAGGTTGAGCAACTGCTCTGTCTTTTATCAGCTGTATAAAATTTAAAAAGATTTTCTAGAAGAAATAAATACTTTAGAACTATCTGGACCATCTGATGAAAGTTACCATATATTCAACAGCACATAGAGTCTGCCCATGGTTCTTCAATGCTTTCATGAATTGTTTACATTTATAGTGCTTGATTACATTAAAAATAAGCTTTCATAAAACTAAACACCTTCTTGCATAAGTGTAAAACAAGAACCACAGCCTGACATTACACATAATTCAAGTTTTTATCTCCCATTTAAATGGTCAATTTCATAATTTTATTTTATTTATTTTTTACAGGGGTTAAAAATTTAAGATGTTTGGATGTGATTATGTGCTTATAATGCTATTATTTCCATTAACTCTGCCTTGAGACTCAGCAGTTGTTTTTTTTAAACCCATTTCAATAGTTTTAGTCTACAATAACTTTGCTTATTAAAATCTGAAGTTGTCCTGATTATTCTAATAAGCCAAATGACATTTAATTTAGGAGAAATTACTTTGAACGTGCAATCTAAGAAAGGAAGAAATTGAACAGACTTTCTCTATGAAGCATTTGGGATGTAGTTAAATTGTTTTTGCTTGTTCAGAAGGGTAGTGCAAATTTAAATCCTACAGGCAGAGCCACACAAGCAATGCTAGGTAGTATAGTCAGTTAATCTTGTGGCGTTCAGTTTGTTGGGTCTGTGCTGTGAAATGGCTCCTGAGGCTTTCATGTGGAAAATGAGAATGTTCTTTAATGGCTGATGGGGGAATAAAGAAGTAAATACAAAGAAACTCCTACAAGCTCTTAATATTAACTGCACTAAGTAAGTGTAACTAACTGCATTAAGTTATTGATTTATCAGGGCTTGACCAAACAGTAATCTCTTTTGTTCTTTTAGGGGAAAAGTATGATAGAGATATAAGAATGTTAGATGAGCCAACTGCTAACAGGTTACTGATAAATCATACTTATAGCTTATGCCTCCAACTGTTTCTGTGAACTACCCAAGGTACAATTAATAATGACATCAAATGTACTAGGACTTATTGGCTGTAGTCAAAAAAAAGTGTGTTGTGTCTTATGTAAGATGTACTTTCCTGAATGGCTATAGCTTTTTAGATTACTCCCATCCACTTAAAAACGGGACATATAGTAAACAAGAAGCTTGTAACAGGACAAGATGTTACAGGAAATCTACTTTGTTGTTATAATCAGATTCACACATCCGACAATTTTGTTATTGCCATGTTTTCACAAAGACTGAGGAACTGAGCTAACCATGTCAATGCATTTACAATAGAACAGTTTGAATTACATGTGCCTACAGAAAAGCTGTGTCCCTAGGACAGAGGGACACAAACTCATCTTGAAGACTTAGTTCAGACCCATCTTCTGCTCTCTGTTAAAAACAGCTGCAGTGCCTTTGTTCACAGGCAGATTTGACAAGAAGTTCCAACCATGTGTTGTTCCCATTTGAGCTGCAAAAATCAATTCTAGTTGGTGATTAAACTTGCGAACCATTTTAAAGGCAGAACAGTATATGTGTATGGAAGTTTTAGGGCTTTTAAGTGCAAGTCCCAATAGTGAGTTTCGGCAAATTTGAATTCCGATTACCTTTCCTGTCCCCAATTAACAGAAAAGCAGGTTATGTGCACGTACTGTAAAATCACTAAAAGCAGCTAGTTTCCCTAACTTGATAGAATTGGTTAACCTACCAAATGTTACCTGCCGGGTACAGCGTAGGAACCATTTGCTCCATTAGGAGAGGGAAAAAAAAAAAAAGGAATAGAGGAGATTGTCTATTGATAGTCTACACTACCACACATATACCCAAACCATATCTGTATGCCAGAATTTCTAATTAGCCAAATTGCTGTATCCACACAGAATTTGAAGTATTTCACATATTCACTCTGATCCATAATATAATAATCGAGGTTAGACAACCAGTTTCCTGCTATTTTTACAGCAATTAAGGAGTGGCACCTCCTAGCATGCCTTCAGTGCAGTGCAATTGCCTTCCCATTAAAAGGGGGAAAAGAAAGAGAGCAGGAAAGAGAGCAACAGTAGAAAAGGCACAAACTTTTCTGAAGAATGAAAATTAATGTAATTTTTCTGAACAGACCCAGTACAACACAACCCAAATGTCAATCAATTTGCCAAACCAATCCAAAGTTTTGCTTTCACAAAGCACATCTGATTTTTATTTATTTATTTATTTAAGGTAAGGAAAGATTTTACAGTTGCAAGAATAAAGTTCAATAAGTTTAACTATTAAAACCTCTTTCTGCAAATTAATATTATAACCTGTGTTCAATCCAGACTAAATTTTGTGTCAGGGAAGCATGCTGCTTCTGCTCAGATCTACTAGTTGGATCATTTAGAACAACTCTTTATAGCCTCACAATTACAATTAACAAGAAACTTCAAAACAAGAACTTCAAATTATACAAAATTTACACTATATCAGTGCCTACACTAATGAAACTATTGTATATATTCTCAACCTGTTCGTATGCTCACCCAATAGCACACAAAAATTGTCTCATTAAGGAAGACTATTTAATTTAGATGCAGTTCCTAAAGATTTAGCTGATCACTGAAGATATCAGAATTATGAAAAGTTAGAATAAAATAAAAGCAGAAGCAGCAACAACACATGAAACACATGAACTCATCACATATATCCAAGGTAGTTGAAATTAAAGCTTCAGGCTTTCTTAAATAACTACACAAAGCAAGTAATGTAAATTAATCTGATGAACAATAAAGCACTTGTGAAATAATCATTTTCATTGCATAGTGCTTGCTTTACATAGCTTGTGAAAGGTATAAAAATATTTAAAGCAATGTATGACTAATACTTTTCAGACAGTTGTACTACTGAAAAAAAAAGCAAGGAAGGAAGTGTTGCATGTTACCTAAATGTTTCTATACTTCAATATTTGTATAAGTCAACAAGGTATCCCAAGGTGTCAACCTGTAAGTAGCCTCCTGATTGTTACTAATCAAGGCAGATAGAATCCCTCTTTCTCCAAAACAACTGTCAGTGATTACTTCCTGTATGACCTCAAAACTGTAGTTCCAGCGCAGGTCAGCTGAATGACCATTTGTCCTCAGGAGATATAAGGCTGAAGTGTCATGTTGGGGCCAAGATTGTAACCTCCATTAAACACACACATAGATTCTAAATGGATTTGGAATTCGTTAGAATCCACCTTTTACAGTACCATTTGCAAAAGCAGAGTGGCTTTGTTTCAAAGGCAAACAGGGTATGGCACAGTACACTGTTACATAAATACACTCACGCACACAAGAAAGTATAGCTTCCCCAAGGCTTCCTACTGCCTGAATTGCCTGGCAAACTACCTTCTCACACACAGAAGAGAATCTAGCTGGACTCAGGACTCAAAGCTATTTACAGTAATGCAGAATATGCCATTCTTCTAATTCTAGATAATTATGTTAAATGAGTTCTTAACACAGTTACTATATTTTCATGTAAAACTGCACATTTACTTCTCAAGAAACTCACTACCACTCCCCAAAATGCAGATTAACAACTTGCTTTAGCAACCATTTGAGATTTAAATTCCAACTTCCATGTCAGAAGTTACTGTTTATTAATCCCTTTTTGTCTCAGACTGACAAGCAATGAGATAGGAGGGAAAAAAAGAAAAAAAAAAAAAAAGTATATTTTTGAACCTTTGAACAGCTGCATCAGAAAGGTTTTGCCAGAAGAAGAGGGAAGACATAGGTGGTATCCCCTGCTGCAAAACTTAAATAACTTTTAGACTAGATCCTCTAACATTTTAGACTGCTAGAGAAGAAGGAAGGAATAGCATTCCAGCAGAGTTCCAGTAATAAAAAACTGTTATCTTAGACAGGCAAAAAGAACTGGTGTTACGCGGTTTATCTGGAGGTTTATTTCTGATGAATGACAAGGAAGTGACACAGAACAGACTCCTGAGAGCAGCATGATGCTCCTGCCTCAGGTCTGGCTGCTGCAGAAGAACCTGTAGTGTATAAGACCGTTCATAGTACCTCTGGTCAACTTTCTCTTTGAGTTTTCTTTTTTCCATTATGCTTGACATTTCTGAGTATGTGATCTGTTCCTGAGTATTAGCCTATCACGGTGAGCTACTAGAATAAGACTGCACTCAGAGATGTAATACATATTTTTAATTCTAAATAAAAATAAAATTGATAGGTTCATTTTAACTGTCTGCTTAAAACATATTTTTAAGGAATAAAGCCAGGAGATAAGCTTAATAGAACATT
Organism: Oxyura jamaicensis; assembly: GCF_011077185.1. Lineage (NCBI taxonomy): Eukaryota > Metazoa > Chordata > Aves > Anseriformes > Anatidae > Oxyura > Oxyura jamaicensis. Next base: position 18,031,567 of record NC_048900.1, on the reverse strand, counting down.
CAAGGCAAAAATATCTTTCTAAATTTGGTTTATTTTAAGATCTCTAGGGATAAAATGGTTTGTTATGTGATTAAATTAGAAGCTGACAGTGAAAACAAACTCAGTCTTGCAGAATATTATGCTCATTTGGGAGGAATAGAACTGTAAGTAAGTAAATAAATAAATAAAAATTATATCTAACATATTTTAAAGATAATGATGTGATGCGGTAGGTAATAAGGGATAAAATACTAGGTGGAAAAAAAAAAAAACTTTTGTTCTTTACAGTCCTTATCTAATCATATGAAAGTGATTCTACTGTAGAATTGAAACAAGTCTCAAAGTAAGACTTCAATGCTCTTGAAAGCACATGCTAACTTATTTTTCATAAGAAGTTTAAAATTCACCTTAAAATATTTACTGAGAACAGTATCACTTGTTCAATACTAAAATAAGACTACTGTCTGAATGATGCCTTATTTCAGGCATCTTTTCATTTCATGCCTTTACTTGTTTGTAGTAAGCAAAACAAAGAATGCATATATAAAAATCAGAAAATTATATCCCCTTACAGTTTGGGCCTACACTTTAAATAAACACAGTAGTGTTTTTTTTGTTGTTGGGTTTGTTGTTTTTAAATCAGATTGTAAGCTGCCAAAAGCTTTTTAATAGATCCCCCCCTTTTCTTAAATTTATAATAAATATATTAATATAGTAATAAATATACTAGCAAATAGCAAAACCTGAAAATGCAAGTGACCAAATAGACATAATTAATTAATAATAAAGGTAAATAATAATAAATAAATAATAACAAAGGTAAAAACTATAAGCTATTTTTAATTGACTCTAAATAACAAATATTTTCCCCAAAATAACAAGAAGATTTTTGTTCTACTTGCTGGGATATACTATAACTCACAATCGAGTTTTTCACTGTATTTTTTCTGTTTCTTAAAACATAAATAGTAGTCAAATCAGCACCATAAGAGCTTAACCAATTGCTAAGGAGCTTTTGAAGTAAAATACACATATAAAAAAGAAAAACAGCTCTATGTTCACATTTAGCATATTATCTTCTGCAGAAATATGAAGGCCATTTTGTTAGCAATAAAATGATGACAGAACTACTAAACCAGTAAAGTATTATGTTTGCCCTTTACAAAGGAAAATGCATATTTTCAGGTTTTCATATTTAAAAGAGAGGGGAAAAAGCAAGACCAAATGGACAAAGGAATAAAAGCGTCTCTTCAGCAGTAACAGGCTGCACCTGAATTGAACACAAAATGGCTGTTGCTTCCTACAGAAAGCAAACGGAGCAGGTTAAAAAGACAGCTTTGGAAAACAAAGTCACTCTGCAGGCATATAGGTACGCTCAAGAAAGTAAACTCAGTACCTGAGGTCTTGACCAATTTACTCACTTGTATCCAAATCACAGAATTAGCTATTCATTTCACACGTACTGTTGAATTCTTTCGTCAGTCTTTATCCCTTCCCTATCATGAGAAGATTAAAAGAGATACTAAAACTGGCTTTTGCATGAGAACCTGTTGTCAAACTCAGCAAAGAAGCTAAGGACTGAACAAAAACCACTAACATCTTTGCCTGAGCCCTGACAATTAAGTCACCCAGGAATATATATGCGTGTATATAGAAATACATTGCTGTTACATTAGCTGTACCTGCTTGTGCGTGCAGAGCCTGACAGCACCTTTAGCTGTAAGAAAAAAAAAAAAAAAAAATGACACGTCTAGGCTCTTTTCAGAGAAAGAAACTGCATTTAAGATCTAATTATCTAATTTCTGTCCTTGTTTATAACTATGAAGACAGGATGAGGCTCCTACTTAAAGGAAAATCATAACAATTGCCAAACACTGTGAAAGCTAAGAGTAAACAGTTGTAACATTTAAGGATCAAGACTTTCTATGGCCACAATGGCCCCTCAGCCCATACTAATCCAGATTTCTGTTGCTGCTATTGCTCTCATCAGATCAAATCAATTATTAAGTGTCCATTTAACCTCTTCTGTCCTCACCCTCCTCTTTAAGAGGTGATGTATAGAATGGTGTATTGAATATTTCTATTCCCTTGCAAGTTTGGGTTGAGGGTATCAGAGATGCTCCATGTAACATTGGGCAGCTCTGGCACCCCTGCAGCCTGTTTCTCACATCAGCTCAGCTGCTCCCCCTTTGTCTTTCCGGCGAGTGGCAGGGTGCAGTGAAAAGCCAGGAGTCACACAGCTGCTTGGTTTGAAGCAGGTCTTCAGTTTGTCTGCAGCTAGGGATCAGCAGCTAACCCTTCTATCTGAGAAAGGGGCCTGCTTGCAAAAACTGCTTTATCTTACTGACCAGAAGTATAATGCGCTCTGATGATATGAGAGTTACCAGTAGAATTGCTTGCTAGCACTGTTCTTTTTTTAAATAATAATAATAATAACAATAAAATTCAGCCAGAAACAGAAATGCCTGGCTACAACAAGGGCTAGTAATGGGAGCTAATGATGGAATAGATTGTATTAAAGCATAGAAGTCTGACAGAAATGGTTGATTTATTGCAAAGTTATCTAACTAGACTGACAGCAATTAAAGCCCATTTTTCACAATTTTTCAGTTGTACCTGACCTATACTAAGAGAGACTAATAGGGCACACCTGACCTAAATCATTTGTTAATTTTACTTTTTGCTTCATCTGGATGGTGAAGGGAAGTTAATTAGGTAGCCAGACATTATTTTGAGTCTAACAGTATCTATGCTACAGTTGGCCTATTAGCAAGATCTACTACTGCTTCATGTGTCTTTTCCTCCAATTTCAGAGCTGATGCACAAGAAAAGAATATTTTTCATTTTCCTGTTGTCATTTACGGTACCGGGATGTGAATGTACAACGTACATTGTGCAGTGAGTGATTGGGAATTGAGAGCTATACCATGCATTTAATATAACGCAAAGCCAACACAAATAGAGGGTACTCAATGTCAATCAGACAGGCTTAAAAAAGAATAGAGAAGAAAATGGAGTACTTGCAGATAACATACATTTCTTATAGAATAGAATATCCTTTCCAGAGGACCCTTAATTGCTAACAGTCTTTAAGGTGAGTGAGAGGCTGTGCCATTCTTTTCAGAGCCTGATTACAAATTTTCCTTCTGGTATCAGAAAGCAAAGTGATAGTTACCTCAACTGCACATTTTTTCCCCTCAAAGTCTGTTGAATCAGAGCATTAGGATTTTGCTAAATGCCAGTGATCTATTCTCTTTTTATATTTCTGATATACATAATGAGTATATCATTGTTAACGTAATTTAGGAAGATGTACGTAGTGTACCATACCAAAAGTAACAGGCCTCCATCCTGCAGTACAAAAATGTTCTTATAAAATTACATTCATTTCTCAGAAATGAGCAGTTTCAACATGGAAATGCCTACATGTATTTGCCCTACAGATAAGTTTTTATCCTCAGAAGCAGTATGTATATCATGCAAAGACTAACAATAAAAGAAAATATTTATCTTTCTTCTGCAGTTCTCATAATTCCTACATTCTGTAGAGAAACTTTAGATTGTTTCCTGCTTCTTGCTGTTATGGCATCCTAATCCCTAATTAAATATGTATCAATGATATAAAAGTTTCTAATATGAGAGTTGGACTCTTCCACTATGAAAAATCTTAGTTAAAAGTGTTTAAAATGTAGGCTTTTTGGACCAATGTAATTCTGCATGTCATTGGGAGGCATTACTAATTTTTTGCATTTCACACTGAAGGCTATTGTTTCTTCATCATCCAGTTACCTTACCACTGAATGCCATCACTAAGATTTAAAAGTTGATTATTTCTGTCAAAAATGCAATTCTGAACATAAGTTGGTCTGAGCAGATTACAATGAAGCTGCTGACGCACAGATAGGAGCTCAGTTGTCTTTCAGTAACTTTATCTTACATCAGATCTTCACTTCCCACACTGGGAATGTCTATCTGTGCCTCTGATCCTCCCAGAAAGCTGAGATATGCTAACAGGTAATAGATTTTTTTAAAGCTATTTTATAATATCTATGCAAGCCACGTTTTTCTGCTTGAAAGTTTTCAAAAACAACAATTCACACCCATAAATTGTATACAAAAGTGGGTAGTTAAACATACAACTTCCTGCATTCGGGATGAATTTTTCTGGCACAAGTCAGCCGATATATAAAAGCAGTACCAGCAATTTTTGAGGCTGAAGTGAGGCCTATTTGAAAATTTGACTCTGTTATAAAGAATAGGCTGTTATCTTTACAAGTTGATATTTTGTTTTGATTGTATCATACAGTATAAATTCCTTTGATAGATGTACCTAGGTCAGTTTTAAAGTTATTTCAGCTAAAATTTTATCTGCATCTACACACAAAAGATTTTCGTTTCTTTAGACAGGTGAATATAAGAAGAAAGAGAAGAAACAAACAAGCAAGCAAGCATGCAAACAAACAAACAAAAAAAAAAAAAAAAAAAAAAGCTTTTTTTTTCAATAATAAAACCTGTGCTTTTTTTTTTTTTTTTTGTAAGCCCTTCCTTATTTTAAGTACAGCTTAACCTTTGTTTCTTGCCTATTAGCCTGTATGGGCATAACCCTTTGATGAGGATTTTGAGAAGTGACAATTCAAATTCTCAATCATTTCTTCAGGGGCCATGATTTCATGGTTAAATTTGCTTTTGATACATATGCAATTAAACATCTCACACTGTTTCAGAACCTTCATCATACTCCCTTCAAAGTTAATGTACCATCATTGCTGTTTTATACTGCAAAGTGCATTTGAGACAAGAACTATCATTAACTTAACATGCAATTCACAGACCATTCACTAGATGTTGTGCCCTTCAGTTTTGCAGTATTTAATATTTTAGCAGAAGGATACATAACTTTGCATTAATCTTTATTAAACATAATTTGCATTTTTACAGCACTATTTCTGAATTGCTTGGGACAGCGAATGGATCTGCAGCATATCTCACCATAACACTTTAAAACTGAGATCAACATTGTTAAGAAAGCTTACTCTTTTGTCCTCCCTTTTATTGGATTAAAATAAAAATAATACAGTAGGGAATAAAGAAACAAGGGTGTCAGAGCATTTTTCCAGCACTGTGCACAGTAATTGAGATGAGACTGGGGGCAGCTTTGCAGATCTGCTAATAATAATGAGAGTTGTAAGCCTAATAAGAAATCGAAATCTTAACTGACCTTCTTTTGATTTTACAATTCTGATATTCTCATTTTTCAACTCTCCTTAAATATTCTTGACTATAGTGTTTCATTATGCTCCCAATGATATTAAATTTATTGCCAAAGTTTACAGCACTGCAAAGTACTTTTTCGGAACTGTGTACATGCATCATAAATTAATTGGGTAGCTTATATTAAATAAGTAGCTTTTAAATAATTAAGTTCTTGAGTTATACATCTTTTGGAATAGTATACAGTCCAGCCTCTCTTTCTCTGAATTTAATATAATAGAATAGAGTGGGGAAATCATATCTAAACACAAAATACTGTAGAAAAACTCAAGAGCATGTATCTGGATTGTGAATACTATTGACTTCAGCAATGCAGTTTCTGCTGCGAATTGATTCTGTATAATAGCAAGCTGAGGAAGTTTTGTTTGTTTGTTTGTTTTAAAAAATATGTTGCTAATTGTACTTTATGCTCAATTTCCCTCAGCTTCAATGTTAATAACCAATCCATTTGAAATAGCACAACAAACATGAATCCATAAAATTAAACCCAAGACATCTTTTTCAAGTTCACTTACCATGTACATACTTTGATAGCTGGTGGACTTGAAAAGGTATGCAAATTTAGCCTACAGGTCCTATCCTGCAGCCTGTAAGTTTAATTGTTGTATTCTATTTAAACAAGAGTGTCATGACTTAAACTTAGCAGCCTCAACTCCAAGTTCCTTAGTCAAAGTTAACCAATTAATTCTTTACGCATTTCTTTAGAAGGTACATAAGTGTGTCTACACTATTATTACAAAAGCTATTGCCTGTGGATAAAACAAACCAAGGCAACATTTTGATTTCAGTTAGAATCATGAAGGTCACTGTACAGACAGTTTCATGGAGCTAGAGATTATAAGTTACTGATTTTTCAGTATTGTTACTTTTCTTTTTAATTATTTACCAGACAAACTTCAGGACACATTAGAATTCACCCACTGCAATCCTGTCTGCTGAAAGCATGCTTAATACTGTTATCACTCCAAATTCTTTTTACATCAGGTCTGCAAGCATCCTTTCCATGCTGAAGAAAACTTTCTTTTTATTAAAGACATTCTGCAAAATAACTATTCTACATAATAAAAAAGGTTTCTAACCAGTGCTGATGTACTAGTGATTATTTATTTCTTTATGGTTTAAAGGATTAAAAACATTCTTCAGGCAAGAACCAGAGTCATACGAAAGACCCTGGAAACCAGATGAAGTAATGAATTTGCAGCTGGCAGTTCAGTCCAGCTGCAGTTACTATTTTTTTCTTATTCATGTGGGATTGGCCGTGGAGTACAACAAAGGGTCCTTGATACTGGAAGGAGAGCTAAAGAGTTTGATTTTTTTTTTTTCCTTTTAAACATGTGGACTTTCTGTAGAAATAGTTGGAAGTAACTTGTTCTGCATACATCTGCTGTAGCGTATGTATGTGCAACATTCAAAACTATGTTGAGAAAAATTAATATTTAACAATTAAAATCACAGAAAGCTAGGCAAGGCAAAAGCTAAGTCTATATCACTATTTTTAACTTGCCCAATACAGTATCTCTTTCTTAGGATGCAGAATAAGGCCTGGACATAGGGCAAATACACTTTTTTGCCCTACACTTACACTTTTACAAAAAGAACTTACTGTTCTTTTAAGTTTTCATATTTCCTAGGAAGATTATTGTCCATCCAGTAGCTCAAAATTTAAATTTTGGAAGAATATTCACAGAAGAAGAAGCAATTAGTTTTTAATGGGCTCATGCAAAGTACACTGTTTTACAATGTACAAAAAGTTTTATCCAGTTTTATCCATAGAAATTAGTGTATTTTTATAAATCAATTGCCATGTAGAGGGTAAGCTCCTTAGCATTTGTTGAAATCTTCTGTTGCGTTTTTTTTCTTTCTTTTTTTTTTCCCCCTTCCCTGTCTCTCTACCCATGAATCAAGGCTCTTATGAGTCTAATGACTTAAAATGGGACATATTCCAGATGGATAGAATATGCAAGAAATTTTAGAAATTCCTCAAACTCACCTCGTCTGGTTTTTTAAAAAACATAATGGTGACAGAATAACGTCCACACCAAAACAGGCTATGTTGGTGGGGAAAAAAATAATTCAAAATACCATATAAAGCCAGTCTGATCTTTTTACCTTTGAAGATGGGAGACAGAAAGGCAATATGAAAAAGCAGTAAATACTGCTTTGAGTTACATCAAAAAAAAAAAAAGAGGTTGCAATTATGGAGGGAAAGATCTGTTCCCTAGCTTAATCTGCTCATAGATTTTAAACAAAATCACTGGCAAATGTCCATTTACCTCTATACAAACAAATGAATTGTTATGATGTCTTAATTACTACAATATTTATTCTAGTCATGTATGCTTATTTATTAACATAAACTACAAATTTCCTATAGAGGAACACACATAGATCTCTGTGATATCCATCATGTGTCCAAGTTCAAGATAACTGCCTCATTACAAAATCAAAAGTCTGTTACAAAAGTGATTCTTTAATAAAAGATTCTTTAATAAAATCTTACACATAACAGCTCTGAGATGCACAATACTGTGGTATGATAGAGAATGATAGAAAAAACCTTCAAAATAGTAACTGAAAGGATTTTCAAAATATATTGACTGACATTACAGTTTGAATTTTCCTGCCTGTAGAATGCTGATCATTCTCTTAGACCTTTTAGTCCTTATTAAAAATATCCATAAGTACATTACAATCAAAACCAATACGTCTCCGTAGTGCTGTCTGCTGGAAAAAAAAGTTCCTGGATACATCAGGAGGTTGGAACTCATCCCCTCCTGGTGGCTGAAACTTCAGTTTGTAAACATGTGGACTCATAAAAATGTCTCTAAACCTGGGTAGTATATCTAAGAAATCTGTCACTGGACTGATTCTTCCCTTCCCTACACTGGGTGGGTGTACCTTGAGATGAAATCTTTCCTCTAGTAAAAGAGGAAAGGAATACTCTGAAAGACAATTCTTTCTTTTATTGTAATGGCAGCTGTGCAAATCTGTTCTGAGGTTTGGAGTGTCAGAGGAAGCCCTGAGAGAGAAGGATTAATGGGCAGAGGGCAGGTGAAGCAGTCAAAGGTGCATAATAAATTAGCGTATCACATGGTTGCACAACTGATCACTTAGTTCTTTATTTCATCACATTTATCACCACCACGTATGTACTTGTATATATATAATGTTCATGGTCACAAGTGCTGTGGCTCAATGTGGCAATCACAAAAATCAGCAGTAAATTGCATAGGTCAAGCTTACTACTTCTCATCAAAAATTGTTTAAAAGGTTTTGAGGCATTCAGAAAAAAACAGCAGTAAAAAAATTGTACACTTCAGCTTCATCATATGGTAAGGCTTAGACATTAAACTTAAATAATCACTGTGGCAAAAGCTGGAATTTGGTAATAAAATAAAATTAATCCCTTTATTCTATGCTGGAATTAAAGGCAAGAAAAGCAAATGCCGATCTTTACTGGCTTACGGATCATTTTTCCACAGTTTTTCTGTCTCCATACAGTTTGTATTTTAGGGATGCTTCAGTACTGACTGAAGTTACTGGGCTAACAATTTTTATTTTTATTTTTCCAGTTACATAACTAAATTTTCTCTACATTATTTTGGTAATCTGTTACACAACTGCTGAGAAATCAGCTTATGGTTTTGAAGATTATATGTTTATTGGTGTTCAAGTAAAAATACTATGTTTGATTAGTTAAAATGCTTAATGTGGAAGAGAGTATTTTCCTAGAGAAGGAGGATCAAAGGGCACTAATATAAGTAAGAATTTTGATCAAACCTTATAAGGGTTTGAGATTTTATATAAACAAATATTGACTCCTTGATTAGTTAATGATACGGTCCTTCATGATGCAAGACTGGAAAGCTCTTTGCTCATGTTTCCTCTGTAAAACTTGCCCCTTCTGATCCTTGTCTGATATTCTGTATAACCTCCATTATCTTCAAGGGTAATCTTGAAATTGATGAAATTCTTGTCTTTCTCTCTTCTCTCTCTCTCTCTTTTTTTTTTTTTTTTTTAAATTTGGAAGCCTGTGTAAACTGACCAGTGTGGAACAACATCCAGATCAGGACACTAAGAAGAGACAGGATTTCAGCTGGCAGTAGCTGTCATCACTACAGACTGACAATAGGGGAAGTTGTTGGACAGAAGATTGTTTTTCACTGCTGTATAAAAACTGAATACAGCTGATATAAGCCTCCCAAAGTGTATCTGAGGTTATTTTATTGCTCTTATTATATTCGTTTCCCCAAAGCAAAATGTTGATATAACTCATTTAGGAGTTCTCATTTATTCAGAAATTCTCTTCCACTGCATTCAGCAAGTGCCATCGCAAGAATAGTGGAAGTTGTTATATATTGTAATATTGGTGGAATTTTCCCCTCCAAATATAAGAAGGGAACTAAAATTACAGTAGAAAAGACAAAGTATCATGGCATGATAAATGTTGTCCTGTCTAGCAGCCTTTGTTGTGCAGAAATGTATTTATTTTTTCAATAAATACAATTACAGTATAGTTTTCTTTCTATGAAGCTGTCCCTCTTGACTCTCCCTTATAATGCAGGAGATACTGGGATATGTCAGAGAGCCAGATTTCTTCAGTGAGCATGATTAGAAAATATTTCTCTATCTCCTCATTAGCTTCCTGAGATTTTTTTTTATTATTATTATTATTTTTTTCAGTGCAACCATCTCATTCTTTTTCTTACTTTCTGGGCAATTAGTTAGAGAATTCTAACAGTGACATTGTCTCTTTCTTTCCTTCAGTCTGTATTAGACTAAAAGTAGGTTTCTTTTATTCTCTGTCTAGAGTGGTTGAAAGAATATAGTCTTTCATGGAGCATCTTCTTGTCTTTTTCTGTTTCAAAAGAAAATAGCTGCTGTAAAGTAGAAGCTTAGCAGCACTACTGACTATTCCTGTTAACTGTCTAGGGGGTTTTGTTTGCTTGTTTTGAGCTCAAAGGGGCACTAGACAAGAAAGCAGAGGGCAGAGGCTTTAAATCCTACTAAAGAAACACAGCTACATTGCTGCTTTACCTGACGCTGTCCTGGAATATTGAAGGGGAAGAGGAAGTTCTTTTCCAAGTGCCTCATCCTGCTTCACACAAACCTAAATCATTATGTCTTGCATGAGTATATTTTATTCGCAAAGAACAAAAGCAGAAGTTTTATCCCATTCTTGGATGAAAGTAAAGAACCATATCCAAAATAAACAATACAAAACGGCAAAAAAAGTCCTAAGCTGTTCCATAATAAGCTGTTGCTGAACAGAGACTTACGTACCTGCTAGATAAACATCATGCTGTCATTCTCATGACATACTACAAAAAACAGAAAGCAACAGTTACAAATATAATATTTATTTTGTTCCATTCTATGTGGCACTGCTAGACTTACTTGCTTTGATTTTATCAGATGACCATTGACAATGGGAAAAATATAATAATGATAAAAATTCTGGAATTTAGGCTTCGCCAGTTAATATGAGGTCTTCAAGGTATAACTACAGTATAACTTAGTTTTACTCTGCTTATCGAAGTTGGATAGAATATGTTATTGAGTTGATGTAAAAACAAAATACAAAGTGTCAACTCACAAGCAGCTTCCTTACAATCAAGGCAACGATGGTGCTTCTAAAATGTCTGTGCATAGACAAATTTTGATCTACTGACCTGACAACGAGGAAAGTTGACTTTTCTCAGGAGAAGATAAGTTTTTAGTAGAAACAGTTCGAGGTTCATTTTTAATGCAGCCACTCAAGATTCTTTATATATTTATATGTATTTATATATAGCTTTTCTATACTTAGATATAATGTCAATGGCATCACTCTCATCACCTTATGAGAAGGAAAGGCAATGACTCAGTTAATGGATATAAATTTTTATGTCAGGTTGTGTTGTGTATTGTAATACTTGCTTCTTTCTCTTTTGATGCTTTCTTCTCAAACAGTGTGCCACAAAAGCAGTAACTTTCTCTGCAAGTATCTTAAAAGCAAGAAGATGGTATTTCCCTTACAGAAGTGGACTGAATTTCACATGCTTCGGATTTCAGGGGTACCAGATAAACACACACCTTTACACACTCATGGGTTACTTCCCTTGTTTTTATAATCCCTGTTGGACCATCAGCAGGAGGGAGCAAATCCAGAGCCAGTCGGCTTTAGAATCATAGAATAGAAGGGCTTGGGTTGGAAGGGACCTTAAAGACCATCTAACTCCAACTCCCCTGCCATAGGCAGGGATGCCACCCACTAGATCATATTGTCCTTGAACACGTCCAGGGATGGGGCATCTACAACTTCTCTTGGCAACCTGTTCCAGTGCCTCATTACCCTTACAGCAAAGAATTTCCTTTTAATGTCTAAAAATCTATCTTCTTTTGGTTTAAGACCATTCCCCCTTGTCCTATCATTTTCTACCCAAATAAAGTGTCCTTATCCATATCTTTTTTTTTTTTTTTATAAGACCCCTCTAAGTATCGAAAGGCCACAATGAGGTCTCCCCAGAGACTTCTCTTCTCCAGGCTGAACAGACCCAGCTCTCTCAGCCTTTCTTTATAGAAGAGATGCTCCAGCCCTCTAACGTTTGTAGCCCTCCTCTGGACTTGCTCTAACTGGTCCACATCTTTCTTGTGCTGATGCCCCCCATCCCCACAATAAGCATGTACTTCTACCAAGTATTTTTAAGCATGCACTTCTACAAGGAAGAGAGACCCAAGTGTGCTATCTAAGATTGTCCCAAGATCCCCGAGTTCTATATTTGAGTTTACCAGAAAGCAGTAACAGGAAGCATTTTGAAGTATAAATTTAAACTTAGAATTACAGAACCAATAGCCTTAAAAAAATTAATTCAAACTGGTGAACAGCTTCAAGGCCTTTCATCGTTTCAGACAAACATGGGTATGTGTTTAACATACACACTACATCAAAATACCAACTCACTGTCTGCATGAGAAATATATGTTACTGATTACATACTTTAAAAAACATAGGGTCAAAAATAATGAAACATTTAAAAGCAATCTGACAAGTAGTGAAGGACATTCATATTATTAACAACTTTAATGCTGAAATTAACAATAACTACTGTGATGAACGAGAAAGCTTAGATTACATTCTGTCTACCTTTTCCTTTAACAATTTCATTACATACTTGGTACATAGTCATACTTGGTACATATCCTTACATTACGCTTCCTATTGCTATATTGGTCAGAAGTTAAACTTTTCTTAAAGTCTTGTCATTGACCTTTATCACCTCTAGCATGCTCAACAGGCATAGTTGAAGATATAAACTTCTTGTCTCCATCCTTTTTACATTACCCTTCTTCTAAATTTAGGATGAAAATATAAAGAGTAATAGTTAACCTTATGTAATAGGTAATTTTGGCTGTGGATATTATGAATCTCTTTTTAACATCAAAACAGCAACAAACAAATAATCCCAAACTTCCAAATATACTTGGAGTGCATACTGTATTAGGTAGCCTGTCCCAGAAGTCTATCAAAACCAAATGCACAATAATTTATTTTTTAAAAAATCTCATAACCAGGTTCCTAACATAAGCAATTCAAGGGTTAAAATTGCTGCACTAGCCAAGAACAATGAATCATTAAGATGACACTACTTAGATTCTTTTAGTCAAGTCCTCTTTATTGAGCTTTCAGAGTATTGACTTGTTTATTCATGAATTAAAAACAACAACCAAACAACAACAACCAAACCTTCCTCTTCAGGGTAGGGGATATTTATTCTTATGTATGTTACCGAAGTCTGAAATAAAGCAAATGCACAAGTAATGGGACATACAAATCTAAACAACAACAACAACTTAGTTTTTTCCTCACCACAGCAGTGTTTTCAAGTTCAGCTCACAGCACACTACTATTCTTAGGCTTGAGAGAACTTCACTCATTTGGGGAAATTCGGTTCAAATGTCTTAACATAAAGGAAGGTAGATCTTTATCCCAATCATTTTGAACAAAATAGACTAGCTAGAGAGTTTTGCTCTGAAAAACAACTGTTTCTTAGACAGATGGCATCTCTTTCATCACAGCTTCAGAAATTCTGATAAACTTAAACTCTGATACTCTGAATGTCCATGCTAGATGCAACAAGGAGGCCATTTGTGTAGATAACCATCTCACAGGAAATGAAACAATATTAATCTCCCTTAAAAGTTCAACAGAAAGTCAATATCCTCAAAATCTGTTGACTTGGGAATGACAGATCTATTCAAATTTGCTGCTTTGAACAGTAAGAATTCAAAAAAGGATTTTAATCACTGGAAAAATGTAACTCAATAAAGATGTACATATCTCTTTCATTAAAGTAGAAGGCAGATCTGGATAAAAGTTAAAAGATTACTGTTGTATCTATATACAAAATAACCTGAACATTGTTGGTGTATCTAATTGCTGACTATAGCCTGTTTTACAAAGAAGTCATAGAGATTTTTCTGAATTCACATTATAAAATTATCATTGGGAAATGGCATGTTCTCTGAGAGAAGACATGCAATTTCAAGTGAAAAGGTTTAAGAGTCAGTCACATTATAAATATTTTTACCCAAAGCACTTGATACTGGGAAATTAGAATATATCAGTTTGGCATCATGCTTGAAATTCTAGCTTCAGCTTGTCTTCTTTATGCCTCTGTTCTTCATTGATCAAATGAAGATATCTTTTTTTTTTTTTTTTTTTTTTTTTTTTTTGTCTGCCTTATGCAGTCAGTGACCTTTTTGAAAGGGTGGCTGTGTCAAACAGTTCTACAACCCCACCTACATGTGAGCTCCTACTCCCTGTATTATCTATAGATGACCTACATGATAAAATAAGTAATAACAAAGAGATCCCATCCTGGTAGATGTATAATGTCAGAGGATTAAACCTTTCAGTATATTGCATACTATGAAGTACAAGAACGTACCATGAACTCTTACTTCCAAAAAAGTCTCATATTTTTAATACATAAAAGCAATTCTTCTTGACTTCCCTTTTCATGCCAATAATTATTTTTTGCCTAGTGCTGGAAACCCTAAGATTCCCATTTTCTTTAGTGAATTTTAAAACAGGCTCATTACTTGACTGAATAAAGTCGAAGCGATTGTTCCTATCAGGAAAATTACTTGCACAGGGTTTAATCCACTGCATCTGGACCTTAATTTACACAGCCATTTCACAACTGTGTTCATATAACCTGAACTAAGAACAGTGAAATGGGCACAAAAAATCTTACAAGTTGTCTTCTGCTACTTTCAAATCCCCGTAATCACTATATGACTTCAACGTTGTCTTTCTACATTCCTTTCATACAAAGGAAAAGAAGAGAAAATATTGTCCATGTTAACATTTGAAGGTGGAAGGCATTGAGAAATTTCCTTTCTTTCTTATTTTTCAGCTAGCTACACTAGAACAGACTTGAAGGGTCTAATTACAATTCTCCACATAAATACAAACATGAAATTCCATTCTTAAAAATAAGATACTCGTAACAAAGTCTTGCTATACTTCTGTTTTACAGAATTACAGTATATCCAAGGCTGTATTTTAACTAATGTATCCAATTGGTGCTGGAAAATAGAGACTTCAATAAAAGGTGCTACTACAGTGTACCTTTGGTTGCACTTTGAAGGCAGAAAAAAAAATAAGAAAAAATTGAAATTCTATCATTGCATATAGGACCATTTACTTAGCTGAGAATCCTGACAAGCAATGTCAGGATCCTATTATTTTTTATGTTAATTATTATTTCCAAATGAGAATTAATTAATTGGTGGCAATGTCATCTGAGAAACATGAAATAACATTTCTGATTTTTTCTTGAACTATTTATTATCTAACATACTAAATATTTACTGTAGTGACCTTTCTTTTTGCCATTTTTGTGCAAATACATTTATATTTGGCAAAAAATGCTGCAAGAAGCTGGTACAAGTCTGTTAAATATGCTACCTGGTATCTGAAAGTTTTTCAGTAGCGGACTTTGTAAAGTTCCAACCTGAACTTATAGAGTAAAGGAGGACATACATTTACAAGTCACATAAATTCTAATTTAAATCTACATACTGGACAGCACATTTTGACACAGAATTTGTAGTTAATAAATCCAAAACAAAACCAGAAATAAATCTCCTTAACAATAATACAGCCCTTTTAATCCTCATACTGAAACTTCACATCTCCATTTTTCACTCAGTAATTTTAGATACATTATACATCCAGATCAAGGAAGCATTGTGTGATGAAAAACAGAAATATTTCAATAACTATACTATATTGCAGTCAATACTAAATATTAAGCACTACCAATGTATAGTGTGTTTGCTGTTGTTGAAGAGAAGTGATAGACCTCCCAACCAAGGTCTTTTTGTCAGCCTATCTCACCCTTGTAGAAATAAAGGAGCGAAAAAAATGATAAAATGACATGAAATGAAACCCTCCACTACTCAAAAAATTCTAGAGCATCTTGCGCTTTTATGTTTGAAAGGACTGAATCATTTTACTGATGAAACATTATTGGAAATTAAATTTATTTACATACATTCTATTATTAATATATGTTGGCTATAGTTGACTAACATGTTTGGCTGGCTCTCCTGATTGTCTAAGATAATTGTCTGCTTACAGCTAGGACTATTGGGTACAGGAAAAAAAAAAAAAAAGGAAAGGGAAAAAAAGAAAAATAAACCAGAACTTCTATACTCCACAGTTAAGCAGCAGTTTCAGAAATATTCAGAAAAATACCAGAATATATTAGTGTCTCCAGATAATTACAGTGGAAAGGTCATTCTATCACACTTTTTTTTTTTTTATATAATTAACTGGGTGGCATCACTTTTCATAACTATTTCTTGTAGTGAAGTTAATCATGATGTCATCATCTTTTCTATTCTTGCAAGTTAGGCATTATGATTGTGGTTCCCCATGAGAAACTGAAGAATTTATTCTAGTAATTTTATTCTACTTCTCATGACAAATAGAGACATGATCTTGAAGCATGTTGAAGTTTTACATCACAGACCAAGAAATCCAGCTATAAATACATTTTTAACCATTTTTAACCATTAGGAAGTGTATGACATGCTCAGTCATGAATGACTTAATTCACTAATGCAGTATTTGAGTTTTGACAGTGGGGGTGGAGGTATTTTTCTCTTGCTGTGAGAAGGGCTGAGTACAATGCAGAAAAGGGCAGAGTCTGGTAAGCCATCACCTACTGGATGCAGGAACTGACTGCAGTGGGCCTTTATACAGACCGTGGAAAGGAAAATAACACCTGAAATGGCTGGAAAAGGGACAGAATGATGTCATCATGGATGGATCTGACTCGTGTCCTATGCCAACATTTGGTTATGAGACTAGTGGCAACAGAGAAGCAGAACAGAGGGGCACTGTAACATTTATGTCTGTGTAGGAGCGAAGGACTCTCCCCAAAGTGGAACCAGGCCACCATTCCAGGGCCTAGCTCTGAAAGTCATCAGAGGGAGCATTGCCTTCCCTAGGGCTTGACTGTTGTGACTGCTGGCACCAGTAATTGGGGTGAACCTCAGGTGACAATAAGTACGTGCATCTGTGTGTGTGTGCTTGAGAGAAAAGCATTCCTTAATATCACCTAGTCCTCACTTGGTTCACCTAATAGATTGAACTTAGCAGTGTCACATTGTTTGATGTTCCTTTCCCCACCATGATAGAGCTACATGTTGTTTCTTTGTTAAAGCAAATAACATTTTTCTGTGGAACTTTCACAAGAAACTGCAATGCTCACATAACTCAAACAAAATTACCTGAAAGTGATAGTTATGTACTTTACAAGTGACAACCATTTAGAACCTGTCAGTCAGGAAGAAAATTATTGCTCTTTGTGCATAAAATTGCAATTAAATTGTGCTTCTTGTGTTTCAGTTAAAAGATGAGCATCTCTAGACCACAACTTCAAGCATCAGAGAATAGACAGATTTCTAGGGATAAATTTGGATTTCAGCTACATCACTGCAAATTCAGAGCAAGTCAACTGAAATGGAAAGCTTTAAAAAGAACTTATGGTAACAATGTAATCAAGATTTGGTCCCTACCTGATCATTTCTGTCAGCATTTGCTTCATATCTAGTTACTATTGCTGCTTTGCCATAAAACAAAATGCACAGTATCCAGAAGAATTGTTCTTTTGCAATAGATATTCCACTTTATATTCATAACTAAGCTAACTGAATGCACTTCACAACATACTTTTCCTAACAAGATAATACTCCAGAAAACACAAATTAAATAAAACCTATTTAAATTACAGAAAAGGTAGCTAAAATTATAGCTGAGGAGTGTTAAAAATGCTTTTCCACAAACTGAGCAATTAGGAAAATCACAATTCCTAGCATTCAAATCTCATACACTAAAACACCAAGTGATAATATGAATAAGGAACATTAGGCCTATTCTTATTATAAGATGTTTGAAGAAACATTAGGGGTTGAGCTTTCAGACTGGAAGAAGAGAAGCATCCTTTGCTAATGAGAGCTGATACAGCACGCCAGCAAATAGCTGTCTAGAAAACAAGGTGAAACATGTATCTGCTTTTTTGTTGCTCTCATATGTTGAAAATGCTAGTATAACATAGGTTAATAAAGTTATTTCAGGCATCATTCAGGACATATTAGTAAGGTATTGCATACAGGATCCTAGAATATTAACAAAGCAATCACTAATCTGAAAAACAGAGTACGATAATTAAATAAGTTTCAGTAGGCACGCACTGGAATAATGCTGAAGGGACAAGTTTGCCTTTCAGTGTGTATTATCACATATCCCTTGTGCAGCTTGATACTTCTCAAATGTCATAATTTTGAGCTCTACCTTATCAAACACGTGAGCTCAAAGCAAAGCAGCCCACTGTCTGTCGTATGTGATAAGTCACTATCCTCCTAAATGTACCTGAGTTCTGGATGTCTCATCCTCCAAGAAACATTCTCTTACATATGGTAATGCCTTTTCTTACAGCAACTAAAGATGATAAATAAATAAATAAATAAGAGTATTTCATTGTTTTATATGCACAGGCCTGTGTTTCTTACATCTTTTTCCCCCTTGGTCTACTGCAGTGAAAATATTATCTTAGAAGTAAGCTTCTCTTCATAAGCCTATTTTTGAGATGTGAGTTTCAAACACTAAAAATTCATTCTTTTATTTTATTGCACATGATATTTCTTTATTTTATATTAATGGAACATTCTATTTTTTTCCATTGATTCCTTCTAGCAAGCCATATTGACCTTTCTAGTGAGGAAGAAAATTTATACATGCAGTTCTCCTTAGGCCATATTATTACTGATTCTAAGAGCAGATAGACTAATTTAAAATTAGAAAAGCTCTGTGCTGTTGGGACTAAAGTAATTTTGGTACCCAAAGCTAGATCAACACTACTTTATTTACAGCCTAAAATTCTGATGTTTATAATTATAAAAACCTCATAGCCAATAAAACAGGGCTGAAGGGAGCCAATATCATGCAAAGACACACAAATAAGGAAGCCCCTATAGGACAGCACTATCTGAAAAGCTCACCTACCTTTTCTGGGAAACCAGCATAACTAGGTGCCTCTCTGTACCTATACACTAACTCCCATGCCTTGGTGAATAAACAGGAGGAATTAGATGTCTATGTG
Organism: Oxyura jamaicensis; assembly: GCF_011077185.1. Lineage (NCBI taxonomy): Eukaryota > Metazoa > Chordata > Aves > Anseriformes > Anatidae > Oxyura > Oxyura jamaicensis. The sequence goes on along the minus strand of NC_048900.1, from coordinate 18,012,659 downwards.
GGGTTACTGTGCTGAGATTTCGTTGGGATCACAGAGATGTGATGGAATATCGCACAACTGGAGTGGTACAGCAGATGTTCTTTAAGAAGGACAAGCCTGCAGGGTGAGGAGGGAAAACTGCCCTTGATTTCAGAGAACATTGGGAATGCATAGACCTCTGCCTGGGGATGGATGATGAGCAAGCTGAGAGTTTATATGTCAAGATTAGAGGTCAGACTAATGTGGGTGATGTGGTGGTGTCTGTTAGAGTGCCTCGTCAGGTAGAAGTAGATTAGGCCTTCTACAGGCAATTGGAAGAAGGTTCATGTTCACAGGTCCTGGTCCTGAGGGACTTCAACCACCCCTAAAGCTGCTGGAAGGGCAGCACAGCAGAGCACAATCAATCCAGGTGGTTTCCGGAGTGCATTGATGATAATTTCCTGACAAGAGCAGTTGAGGAGCTGGTGAAGGAAGGTGCTCTGCTGGACCTCATATTTACAAAGAAAGAAGAGCTGCACAAGCATGCACAAGGTTGAGAGAAGCCTTGACTACAGTAACGATAAGATGGCAGAGCTCAAGATCTCAAGAGGAGGGAACAAGGCAAACTACACGATCACAATCCTGAACTTCAGGAGCAGGCTTAAGTCTGTTCAACAGTCTGCTTGGAAGAATCTCATGGAGATGGTCCTGGAGAGAAGAGGAGCACAGAAGAGCTGGTTGATTTTCAAAGAGCAACTCTTCCAAGCTCAAGAATGTTTAATCCCTATGGATACAGGAAATCAAGCAAAGGAAGCTTGTATGGACAAACAAGCTAGATCTGACAAAACTCAGACATAAAAAGGAGGCATACAAGAGGCAGAATCAGGGTCATGTCACCCAGGAGGCATACAGAGACACTGTTTGGGCATACGGGAATGGGTCAGGAAAACCAAAGCTCATCAGGAGATAAATCAGGGGAAGGATGAGAACAACAACAAGAAGGCTTCTATGTCTACATAAGCAGGAAAAAGAAGAATAGCAACTGGGGCAGTTGTTTCATGGAAACACCTAAATAAATTAGACATACAGAAGTCCATAGAACCTGATGCAATGCACCCACAAGCACTGAAGGAGCTGGCCAATATCACTCTGAAGCCACTCTCAATAATTGAGAGGTCATGACAATTGCAGTAGGTTCCTGAGGACTAGAAGAAAGAAAACATCACTCCTATATTCATGGTGGCAGGAAGAAGGATCCAAAGAACAACAGACCAGTCAGCCTCACCTTGATCCCTTAGAAGGTATAGACTCAGGAGGGATCCTCTCAGTGTGCACCTGATAGGAAAGAGTAAAGAAAATGGAGCCAGTCTTTCCATACACAGTGTAAAGTAGTACACAGTGAAAGAACATGAGGCAATAGGCACAAAATGAAATACAGGAAATTCCATCAAAACATAAGATATCCCCACACACACACCCTGTAAGGTGATCAAATGCCACAACAGGTCACCCAGAGACACTGGCATTATTCAGAAGTCAACTGGATGTGGCTCTGGGCAAGCTGCTCTAGCTGGCCCTACTTTGAGCAGGGCTCTTGGACAAGATGATCCCCGGCAGTCTCTGCCAACTTCAGTGATTCTATGATTCTGTGACACCATGCCTATGGCCAATGACTAGAAAGAATATCATAAAATTTACAAACTAACAGGTCAAAACAAAGGGAAATTATTAGCAAAATGCTATGACAATCAGTTCTAGAATAACCAGTCAGATATCAGAATGAACATCAAATACAGTGATTTATTTTGTTAGTGAGACAAAACCAAAGGAGACCAATATATTCCAGACAGCGTTTGTTGAATCAAGTTCATAGACAGACAACAGGCATGCAGAAAAGGAAAACTGTTGAAAGGATAAGAGTTATCTTAACCTTCCAGAACTGCATCTGCACTATTGTGCTGCACTACATGTTAACATAGGCACGGTCTGTGATGAAAGGGAACATGGCACCAGCTGACCTGGGAAAGAAAGGAGTCAAAATATGCTCGCTTGATTCCAACAGAACTTTTATCTGCAATGCAACTCAGACCTTACCTTGCTTATAAAAAGTGTGTGTATATATATATATATACACACACACACACACATATATATATGTATAAATCTCGAGGAATATGTGAATGTTGTAAGTCATAGCCTAAGCAAATAATGTTAGTGATAAAAAGCTGTTATAAAAACTGCCGAGGTTTGAATGAGGGAAATCTAAGCTCATAGCAGGACTCAAGGATTTTAGCTATTTCAAAATAGATATGAAATTAAGCCTACACTCAGTAGAAAAGAGAAAACAGATGCACAGAAATAATATATTTGTGAAGAAGAAAGAGTGATATCTACAAAGTTATTTAATCTATTGAAAACATCTGAATAAGATGCAATGGATACAAGTAAAAAGGACTGGCAATAATGGAGTGGAGAGCAAGAAGAATCTCTTATACAAAGAGTACTTTGTGTAAGATGTAAAGGTACAATAAGGTAAGTCTGAAAAGCTCTTTGGAGACACACTTGAAGTATTCCTTCAATGGTTCTGAAAATTTTAAAATTTTGTGACACAACTGTTAACAATGTTCTTTGCCGTTTTCTCACCTACATAAAAAGTTGCTTTGTAAAGAAAAGAACCTTAAATAAACAAGCAATTGACAAAAATATATCAAAAGTGTTTATTCAATCTTGCTTGGACTTAGTCTAGTTGAGTAAAATCATTAGCTATACCTCTTATATTTGTTATAAGTAACTGGTGTGTTTTCTACTCCATTACTGTGTTAAAATACAGATTTTTCCCTTTATCTGTCATGAGGGTTAACAGGGCTTGCTAGCAACTAGATTGCTGAACAAAATAACATCCACTAACAAAACAGCCAAGTAGCATTCTGAGAATTCCAGAGGTAGTTTAAATATTGATCATTATAAATATGGAGTGTCATATTCAGTTTAGAAAAATTAAAATATCCAGGTACATGTTATAATCATACTGAATTTATATCTTTTTATACTAAGGTTGCATTAGTTTATTGAAACAAAACTATTAATCCTCAGCGGTGCTAACTGAGTGTGAATAAATGCCACAACAAGCATTTCAGGGAAGCTCAATAGGACATTTTCCTCTGAATAGAAATACTGTCAGTCGGTTTCAGTATAAATATTGTCTCTAACTGATAAGCACACAAAAATCCAACTTCTATTTTCAGGTAGATACAGGATAATTATATAAAACAATGAGGACAAAACAGTTTCTTGTGGTAAGATGTGCATTGCCTATTTAGTTTTTCATATTTGGTAAAAAGAGTTATCATTTCTTCAGGATATATCAGTCATGATGTCAGGCTATAGGTATCATTATAGCTGATGGTAGATGTATCTTGTCAGTTACCACAACAGTCTAATATTTGTCTTGCAAAATTATTAGCTTTCGAGAAACTTTTTAAAAATAAAAATATTAAAAACAAAAAAACAAACAAACAAACAAAAAAACACAGGTGATTTTAGATGTATCCTTTTAGCTTTTAGTGAAGCTCTTTTTAAAGCATTCATTCTCTTTAAAGCACTAAGATAAAACAATTGTTTTCTGGTACATTGACAAAGTAGAAATCCACATTGCATTTATATATTGAATTGTACCTAATTATGCTATAAATTTCCATAGCTTCAGCTATAAATGTAAAAGACTACATCAGCTACTTGAGCCGCATCAACAATAAATAAATAAATAAAATGAAATTTAAATAAATAAATCCCATGAAATGCCATGACAAATATCAGGCACCTTGCATCATAAGTAATCCATTCTCTGGGGCTATATAAGTATTTCAGTATCTGACACTCTACTAGAAAATGTCCATCAAATATAATATGGACATTCACACATAATATATATACTTTACATTTGGGATGAGTTTCATACTCATGAAAATGAAGGACTGACAACACTAGAGCCAAGCATAATGTAGACAGGCACTGTGCAAACTTCCCAACAAAACTTCACCAGTGAGCAACTGTCTTGATCTGCAACCCTCCTGCTATTCCAGATCTTAGCCTTTCTTGTCTAGAGACTGCCAAGTGTGTTGAATTGAGCCAAACTGTGTGATGTGAACAAATATCCACCAGGCACAGTGATGTACTTTCAGCATGCTAAGTATTATTTGTGGTATAGTGTGGTATAGTAATGGTTAGAGCTGTGAGAGACAGTAAAATCCCATTTGGCAAGCTAGATCTTTCACTGTCTTTTTAATTTAAATTAAAAACAAGCAAACAAACAAACCAAAAAGAAAAAAAAGAAAAAAAAAAGAAAAAAAAAATCCATCCTAAAAACAGATTATTTAAAGGTACTATTTAATATTAGACTTTGCTTAAAAATGCTTGTTTATACTCTACTGGTGAATCTAGCTCATGTTCCCATTTATAAGCTCTCCTGAGGGGCACATACATCATACATTAAGTGAAAGCTGATTTGCAGAGATTTTATTGGAGAAGGCTGGAGGAAGCAGTATATCTCAACATACAGATTTCATTTAGACCACAGACTTTCTGGACAGACCTGTCTTTTCAAAATTTGCTTGTCTGCTTCCCCTTTGATGGTTCTCTGAGACTCCTTCTCCAGAGCCACTGAGAAACAGTGCAGAAATAAGAGTATTTTTAAAAGACAGGATCTAAAAATCACAGAATCACAGAATCCATTATCTTTCTCCAATAAAATCTCTGCAAAAAATAAAAAATAAAAATAAAAATAAAATAACAGTGCTCTAAATTAAATGTTCATATTTTTAAGACTGAATTTAACAGCAAGGGGCTTCCTCATTTAGTTTCCTGTAATGAACTTCCAATGCAAGAGTCTAGGCCAAGAATAAGCAGACCTCTTTAAGCAGCATTAAAACAAGTATTCAGAAGGCAAACCCAGATCTAAACTACTGTATTGATACCTTGAGTTCAAGCAAAACTTTAAACTAACACTTATGCCTTAGTAATATTTTTTTATTTTTTTTCTTTCCTATAGACTTCAAATATTCCAGACATCCTGTTATAACCAAAGGGGTATACAGATACCTAATCCGGCAACCCACATGAATGTCTAAATCCTAGGGATTTAAAATAAAGTGGTTACAAATTGTGTGGTAAAAAAAAAAAAAAAATTGTCTCATGAATTTTCTGGTACTTCTTCATCACTTTTGATCACCTTTGTTTAAATTACCATCTAGAAAGAATTTCCCCCAAAAATTAGCAACCTGATCCAAAACATAATGTGAAAGACTCCCAACTGACATCAATGGACCTTTGAATACCAAGAAAAAAAAATCAAAACTTAAATATTGGCTAAAAAGATAAGTGTGGTTCATCTGTTGTCTACTACTAAATTAATCATCACGCATGACCTAAACAATAGACCTGTAAAGAAAATATACAACTAAAAATATGTTTATTAGATAACACTGTTTGATTACAATCAAAACAGTTTTCATACGAAACTACGAAAGCTCTAAAATGAAGGGATTTTCACAATTCTTAGCATTTTACATGGGAATGCAATTCTGTTTTATCACTAGCACTAATAATTTCAAAAAGCATCAGAAATAATGCAACCTTAGGAAAGTAATTATATTTTTAAAATGAGTCATATTACCCTGTCAAAGACATTCTTTATTCATTTGTATTTTTCCAAAATTTACAAAAAATAATTAATGTCTCTAGTTTTGTCCTTAGCACTTTTGTTAATGAGAATATAGGTGCCCGACATAAGTCACACGCTTCACTTCATTGCTAAGAGTTCAGACTTGAATATATATTGGCAGAAATAAGGACAGCTTTTAATACCGGTCACTCTTGGTTTTTCCAATTTGAGTGGATATTGGTCAACTAACTAACACAAAAGTAACAGATCATATTCCTAAAGGAAATAACCTTTTTGAGATTCAAACTTTATTTGAGTTCCATTTTGTACAATTTATTAGATGAGAATAGTTTTTATACTGTATGGTTTAGCAACTTCAGTGACAGATTTAATTTCCAGTTCTCTCTGCTGAAATAAAGAATAAATCTCTTAACTGACAGTGTTCACATATGCTTATGCTTTGTCCTAAAATTAGACTTATTCCACCATAACTGTTCATTGGCCATTCAACTTTAATTGACCAATTTTTAGGCAGTTATCAGTTGGCTATTTTCTTTCCAGCAGACAGCGTTCCTGACAGGCAAGCCCTTTTTCTTTCTCTGTTGTCAAGCAGTAAAATTGTGTATTTGTGAAACTTCATAAAACGTTTTTTCCATCGTCTCAAACATGGTACTGATGCAAAAAGGGACAATCTCCTGCAACTGGACAGAATGTTTCCTCTTTGAATTATCTAGGATTTCACCAGAAAAGTAAGAATGCCTATCCTGAAGAGGAAGCAGGAGTTCTTCATTATTTTAATCCCATAAAAACAAAACCAACCAAACAAACAAAACAGCCAAACACATCTTTTATAAACCTGCATCATCATTTAGGGGGGTGCATAAAACCCAAATGCAAAATGGGCACTAACTAGCATGACAACAGACTGAAAAACAGAAACCAAGAATTAAACTCAATCATGTATTCTCAATTCAGCAACCCTTTATCTTTTTATGGTTGCTGAAATGTTTTTGAGAAGATATCTTTCATGGAATTCTACAATCCTACAAAACGCCACTTAGTAGTTTGAATCTGTGTCAAAAGAAATGTGAAAAAGGTCTGCTTGATATAAAAATAAATAAAAATAAAAAGAGAAACAGAAATAGATTTATTTTTTAAGCCACTGCCAAAACTCATCTGACAAACACTTGGCCTTTGGCCAGTCCCAGTTAAGGCTGACAGGAAGATTTTTCAAACTAGGTTAACTTTACTATTGAATTACTGTATGAATTCTATTCTTTATTTTGGGAGTTTGGCAGTAAAAAATGAGACAGTAAAATTCTAAGTAGAGATATTAACATTTTGGAGTCTAGTAGTAATCTACTGGATAATGCTTTATAGAAATGAAGTAGATGTAAACCAAATACTAAGTTAGGAGACAGACATCTTTAGTGAAGTAAGCTGTAACTAATGAAATACTGAAGTACATACAGATATTCATAGGAACACATGCACATAGGTACATTCTAAGCGGTTGTGTCTGGTTGTCTGCCATTAAGTGCCAAAGACTAAGAATTCTAAGTGAAATATACATTCCTTTGCCTTTGTGAGAAGCACTTCAGTATGCTGTACCATGTACCTTTATAATGTGAAACGATAGAACATAAACTAGATGTTTTCTTACATTATGCCTCTTCTTGAAGAAAGGCACTCTGTATGTCTTATACTATTACAATAACAGATCAGAAGATTAAATGGACTGTTTGGATCTTTGAGCCTGGTGCCTAATCACTGAAGTCACCGTAGCATAAAATCTTTCTAGACATTTTGGATGATGGTACTCTTTTTAGAAATTTCTCTCAGAACTTCAATACTCTGATGGTTCCTGTAATTTTCAAACTACATTTATAACTGACCACATCACTCATCCCTATCAACACTCACCTGTAACTTAGATATTTCTTTCCTTTTCCTGGTCTCTTTTCCCTCCCTTCTGTATCCCTCTCCTTTGTAATTTCTAATCAAAGGAGGAGATTAAATCAGATGCACTAAGAAGGATATTAATATCTTTGTGTCTCACTGAACTATACAATTGCATCTGTTGTTTTTAAATAACTTATTAGTAAGATGGTCATGAGTGATCAAACTTTCTCAAGTTCAAATCATGATTTTGGGTTATTCCTCAATTTGGGAACCCCTGGTTGTCCAGAAAGAACCAGTTTACTTTACACAGCCAATCATACATTCTTCCCTTTTTCTATGTCCTGGATTGTGGGAAATAGGTCAGAAAGTATGTGAAGTATGTTAGACACAGAGATGAAGTGAGAAAGGGAAAATGCAGAATGAGGCGAAAGTCACGTAGCCTGAAGATAAAGGAGGTATAATTGGGAGACAAGAAGATCAAAAAACAAGAGGTGCAGTCCGGCCTGTTGCTCATCAGTACACGAAAAGGAGATATGGCTGCTGTGCAATCGCCTTGTGAACAATAATAACGGCTAATGAGCAAACCTTGCCAAGTTGTGTGATAAAAGCATGTAGATACGCTAAGCCTATATAAGTAGAGGGGTTAGACAATAACGTGCTTCAGCTACACACCAGCCTGGAGTCGTGTCGTTCTTTCCCTTCACTGGATATTAAAAATAACTAGGAGATCATTGTTGCAGTCAGCAGCAAGTTCTCATTCATTACAAAATAAATAATATGAAGGTATCTATTCGGATAGTTTTGTCTTTTTGTGTGTGCATTTGTTTGTTTTTACCAGTGGAATTTCAAATGTATGTCAAATGTTTTGCTATCATCAAAATTAGAGGTTTATTTGTTTACTGTATTTTTTTACTTGTTTATTTTATTTTTATGTATTTTATTAATCATCATGGACATCACATATAATAGATGAGAACAGATTTAAAATATATAAATTTGAGAAGAAAGATACACTTGATGCTGTAAACTATATATTATTATATTATATATATAAGCTATATATTGCTGCCTTCCACGTCTGAGCTGTCCCAGTGAAGGTGACTGGACTTTTAATACTTAGGCAGAATTATACACAAAATTCAACCTGAAGGGGATCTGTAGATCAATGAAAGATATAGCTTGAATTGTGAGCTCATAGTAGAAACAGCTGAGCACTTTTGCATCTGGAAACTGCTTGTAATTATAAATGCTATAACTCTGGATTTTTTTTTTATTGTGGTTCTTTAATCTTTTAGTTTTCAACTGCAATTTCTTTCTTTAAACTGTGAGATGCCTATGCAAGGGCTGCCTTCATAATCTTTGTTACCACTTCAGATGGAGATCTGGTTTACATGTATGATTTCTGCTGTGAAGATTTGTTGTATTTGCTGAGACATATGTTTTTCTACAACCTGCTTGGAATTTACAAAGATATTGTTTTGGCTTAAGTTGACAACTACAGGATGTTTCAAGTAGCTGGTTTCCACTCAAAATTATAGTCTCTAGCAAAGAGAGATTGAAAAATTTTCAAGCAATCACATTTTTTGTTCTGGTAATCGGAGTCCTGTTGCAAAGACTTTCATACATTCCTCCCCAGACTGATAAAGTGCTCTTGGGGACAAATTCATTATTTTGTTTAGGATCTAGAAATGAAAACCATTATGTTTGAAGAAATGTGCTACGTTAATAGGAATAGTAGAAATACACATTTTGTCTAATTTACAAGCACTTGCTAAGCACCCTTTTTTTCTTGAATACTCTCAAATTGGATACATGTCACATCACTATTTCTGAAGAATATCACCTTAACTAGTCTAGCAAAGCATTTTCTGAAGAGTGGCGCGTGCCCATCCAACACAGAATGTGAAAGTCTATCCAGATGGTCAGGGCAGACAGGCTTCTCAGTTACTTATAGCATTATTTGCTGAAGTCCTTTGATTAGTGGTTTAAACCACTAACCCACTACAAGAGGAACATCTGCATTCCATAAGACCCCATCTTCAAATCTTGATTGTGTTATTGCAACTCTACAACTTTATTAGATGTATCAGCTGTATTTTATGGTGTATACTAATGCAAGATTTCTCAGATGTAGTCTTTAGATCAACACTTGCATATACACAGTCTCAGATTATTATGGATGTTAGAAATTCAGTGTTTGTAAGTGCAAACTATTCTGAGGTTTTCTTTTGAGAGGCCATTCAGGGCTTCCCTCATTGCATGCATCTTATACATTTACATAGTTGCTTTCTAAACTTTAAGCAGTATATCTTAATTGTGTTGTAAAAAAAAAAAAAAAAAAAGATAAAAAATTAATTACTTATGCAATTATCAAATCTAACCTAGATTTCACATAGAATAACAATATCACAACAACTGCACATTTCACACTACAAAGTACTTTAACTCTTTCAGAATGAACATGGAAGTTGCTGTTAAAAGCCAGTGCTTAAAGCCTGTCCTATCTCATTTCTTTTTGCTTTTCAAAACCTTCATGTTTCTTAGCAACTAAACGTATTATTTCCTAAATAAATTATTTTATTAAATATATCCTTTTTAAATAGCCATGTGACAGATGAGTCAATAACAATGAAGGCAAAGAGAGTAGGTGAGATATATTGATAAGCACACTGCCTACTTTCCTTTTGCTCTGGCATGCCAAGATTTTTTCCTAATGCAAGAAGCCCGACCTGGTAGGATTTGCCAGAAAAGAGTTCATCATTAGAAGTACTTTACTATGCATGGTTTTGTTAATCTTTGTGAAGAATATTTGGTCAATATTAATGTACTGAGTCTGGTTGAGATGGAGTAAACTTTCTTCATAGCAGTGCTATGTTACTGCGCTTTGGATTTCTGGCTAAAAAAGTACTGATTGTTCAAAAATTGCTGAAGAGTACTTGCACAGCATCAGTGCTCTCTTTTTCCCCACCAAGCAGGCTGTTGATGGGCAAGAGCTTGGAGGGGATGTAGCTGGGATTGCTGACACAAATTGACCAGAGGGATATATTATGGGATATATGATGTGCTCAGTAATAAATGCTCAAGGAAAGAAGGAGGAAGGAAGGAAATTTTTGGTTATGGTATTTGACTCTGAAGCAACTGTTACACATGCTGAGGCCCTGCATCCCAGGAAGTGGATGGAAAGTGACCTGCAAATAGGTAGTAGCAAATGCAAGCTTTTTTTCCTTTGCTTGTACATGAAGCTTTTTTTTCCCAAGTTAAATTGACATTATCTTGATCCATAAGTGTTCTGTTTTCTCACCCTCCCATGGGAGAGGGGACAAGCTTCTGGGGGAGGGGAGGGTGTATTTGGCGGCTAGCCAAGGCTAACACATGAGAATTAACAATTCAGAAATGCTGATCTGTACTAATTTATGTTCTTGGTCAAATGATGTAACAGAGTTATAGAATGAAGTTCTAGATTAATTGCTGACTCTCAAATAGGAAATGAGAAAAGTTTCAATCTACAACAAATTTTGACCAAGAAGGAGATAAAAGTTTAGTAAACAATCTTGACACTGAGAAGTCCCATTCTTTTGCTCTTTTCCAAAGCTACATAACTGACAAGGAACAAATAGGAACAGACCATCTTAAACATTTACAAACCATTTTCTAAAAAAGAAGAGGAAGATTGGGGGTAGACTAGAACAAAGATAAGTTCCAGTGGAAAGATTCTTAAAGAGATAGCTAATAAAAGAAGTAGTAAGTTTTAGGCAGTATAGTTTCTAGTTTATTTTCTTCCTTAAATTAGTTTGCATTACCCCTATTATAATTAAACAGTTTTGCAATTCAGAAAACTGTCAATCACTTACAAACAAACAAACCCCTACAAGTTCTCAAAACTTACATTGAATTGATCAGTGGAGTAACTATGATCAATGTTCATACATATACCTTGCAAAAAGCCTAGATATGAGAACTGTGAGCTTCCACATCTGTGAGAAATCCATTTTGGTAAAACAGATGAGGAAACCCATCTCACCTAATGGCAGTAGGGTATGAGTTTAACATGAACATGTACTGTAGGAGACAACTACTCTTAATCCAGTAGTGAATGAAACAATGTCCATATTCTTAAGGATTACATAGTAAATGAACATAAACATCTTTTTCATATGCCAGACTCCAAAGGCTGTAGGTTCCACATTAAAATCCTTTGTAACAACATCAAGTCTTACTTTCCACATCATATATCTACACTGCATTATTTCTTTGATTTCTCAAATATGAAATTTTGGCATGCTACCTTAAAATAGTGTATGAAGCCAAAGGCTCTTTGGCCTATGACCAGAATTTGACATGATGTGATGCAGGAGATTTACAAGAGCCATATAAAATACTTAAAAAATACTTTTGTAAGATGAAGGCATGCCAAATCTGGTTATGATTGTTTTCATATTGGAATGTTGTGCATCCATGGCAGGTTACATAGAAAAGACATTGACAGAAAAATAATTTTCATTGTTTTCTCCTATTGGAAACATACTTAAAATAGCCAGAAAAATATTGGTAAAATAGTAAAACAGTTTTAAACAAGTTACTAGCAAAAACTTACTTAATAGATTTTAACTGGTTATTTGTGTTGTTCATGTAGACAATGGGATATTATGAAACACACATGGATGTGCTGCAGTAAGCCCGCTCAATTCTTTACAAACACATTTAAAACTTTATTGGCTGAAAGGGTTGTAGAGATTTCTTTTGATTTTTATTTCTGCTATTTTCATATACTGAGCACATGGTATGTCTCTTTCAAACACAGCTGACATTACAAATCAATAAAGCCACTCTTTATTATGTCCAAGCATTATTTGTGAATGGCTTTAACTCTATTTTTATTATCTCAATTGTTATGATCAGCTTCTGATCAATAAAGACCAAGTCATGAGATTCATAAATCCCATCTGTCACGTGCCATTATTGGGCAGAGTTAGATAATATTTATTCTTTTCCCCCCCTCCAGACTTGTGGAACCTGTTCAATATAAAGTAACCAGGCTACTTCAGAAAATGGCTAGAAACTTTGCTTTTACCTTTGTCCTGACCTGTGCAGTATGTCATATACAACATATTATAATAATGCAATCTCAAAGTGTGAACTGGTTCAATTTATCAATAAGTTACCCTGATCTTAAAATCGATTTACCTTTCAAACTTAATGAAGGTACATTATCAGAAAACTGATCATGACTAATGCTTGGTAACTTCCAGCTTCACCAAGAGGTAATTTTTTCAAGATGACTCCTTTAAGCATCCCTCTCCCAAATTTTGATATCCTAATTCAAACTTCAGAAGCCAATACAGTTGTGAGATAATTATTTTTTAATTACATAAAACTATTCACAGGCTAGAGATAGTCATAGTACAGTATTTCTCACAAGGGATGTAGACACTTAAGTGCATATTCTTGTAACTTGACCATCATTTTTTATGAAATTCCTCTCTACAACAATGCTTTTTATGAAGCTGACCATGTTAGATATTATATCTTTTATAACTGCAATAACACCATCCTACTTAAAAAAAAAAAAAAAAAAAAAAAAAAAGCTTTGTTTGTTTTCTCAGGTCTAGAGATTTTTAGAGATTTTCTCTTCACCTGTCTTTAATCAATCTTTGGAGCTAATCAAACCCAAGCTTACTACACTCTTTCACATTCTTACTTTTAACTTCATTTTTGTTGTAATTAAGATCTGACTCCTCCCTCCCTGGCAGCATGTGTTACTTCCTCAAAGGTCATTTTCAGATGAACCTTTTCCAGCTATATATAATTTTGATAATCAAAGAATGACTAGAACACCTCCTATTTCATTGTATGCTTTTAACACTTCCTACCATCCTTATGGAAGTTCAAAATGAAGCTGACTCCTAATGTCATTTTCCAAGCAATATCACACAATGGTCCATGGCAGGTGTATAAATCTACATTCCTTTCTTCCACTTAAGCACACCAGCACACTGAAAAATATACCAAACAAGTTTCCTTTTCATTTTATTTATTTTTATTTTTTTGGTACAAATGGGCAAATTATTTCTCATATTTTAGTTCTGTTTAAATTGCCACGATCTTAGTACTAGAAACTGTTCAGTGATTTTTTTTCATCCTTTTGAGTAGGACTTAATGGTGATCAAAAACATTGACTGGGTTCCAAGTCAGAACAAGATCATATGGCTAGTACTTTGCATAATTATTGATAAGATGCAATGTTACTTTAAAATATTAATTTTAGATAAATTTCTGCTAGAATAATATTGGTGTTCTATTAGTTAATATCATATTAAAGTAACAAAATGAAATTTTACTTTTTTAATATTCAGTAGTCTTCTGAAAACACATATATTAAAAAATAAATAAATAAGCAGACAAACAAGTAAATAAAACTGTCCCTTCTCATTCAGAAAAAATCTTGGGCAATATTCAGATGATCAGGATAATGAGTTCTACACATCTACACATGAGTTCTACACATGAAGGTGATCAAAATGTCAGTACAGAAAGTGTGACTAATGGAAAATAAAACTTTTTTTTTTTTAATTTCAGAATTTTGCAGCAATGGCTAGAACTTAATCACTGAAAAAAAATATTTGTATGTATGATTGTAGGTATGATTTTAAAACCTGATATTTCATTAGACTTCTTTTTATATGTAAACATGTAACATAGTTAGGTCTTCCAAAAAATGTCTGGGGTTTTTTACTTGGAAATTTAATTTTCTAATACTACTCTATTATACATATACAGTGCCAGGCACTTTACAACTACACTGATATTTTATACAAAGCAAAGGATTCCTCTCCATTTTTTTTTCCTCCCTCCTTTTGGGGTGGGGACAGAAAACCGTCTTAATCTTTGAAGTGTGTTTTACCAGCTAAACAAAACTTTATCATCTATAATGTCATTTTGGATATGAGTTCATCTCAAGATCAATATCAGCAAAAGGTGATTTCTCCAGATAACTTAAAAAATGAGGAAGGTCCAGAAACCTCATTTTCATCACATCTGATAACAAAGGACATTTGCAGAACCTCTAAGGGAAAGAGGAAAGAAATGTAGTCTTATCTTGTTCCTAGCCCTTTGTAGTCATGTAGCTGAACCTAGAGGAGAGCACAGAAAGTCTCCTCAGACTTTTTCCCAATTAAGAATGATGACTTAAGAGACATTATTTAAATAAATACTATCCACGAAGGAAGTTTGACAGTGGACAACAGCTGGTGAATTACCCTCATTCATGTCTTCTACAAACTTCTAACTCAAAATTTTCACAAAAAGTTAATCATTCCTCACACTTCAACACTTACTATAGTCCCAAACTATACTTCTTTCCTGGAAACATTGCCTATCCAAAGCCCTCCTACAGATACTAGTATACTTACAGTGCATGTTAAAAATGACATCTCTTACCTTCACTTACATATGTAATTCTCTATTTTACCTTTAATTTAATTCTATAAAAGATTTTTTTTTTTTACAGGTACCTTTGCTTTCACTATAAATCTCTCCCTAGAGCATCTGCTTCCTGCTAAGACATCTGTCTACAGTTTGCTCAAAAAAGAGATATAAAATTATAATACATAAACTAGGAAACTGTTCCTTGATACATTTCAATATTAAAATTTTGAAAGTATTTTGTGATTTATTTGTTTTTAACTCTACTGTCAGAGATGGTCACATATGATATTTCTGCTTAAAATTTAGAGCAGTGCATTTAGAAATATGGTATAAGTTGTGAGCTTTAAATAAAATAGATTTTTTTCTTTAAAGATGAAGATAATTTCTATTACCCAGATCTAAAATAACTCAGAGGACAAATATTAAGGCTTTGAATTAGATTTTAGTGAGCCATAATGCTTTTAAAATGAGGTCTATATAGTCCACAGGGAAAAGTTGTCATAAGCACATAAATACCACCAATTTTTGTCGATTCTGACAGTACAAAAAAAAAATATTTGAAATTATATTTTGTTCTTAAGTCAGCTACTGCGGTCTAATGTAATTTGTTTCTCTTACATAAGTTTGCTTTGCTAGCTAGTTAATCTTTGTTTATTATAAAAAAGTGAAGAATAGAACATAACCTGATTTTTAAAAGTTAGAAATGAAGAACATTTAACCTCCAGAGAAAGGTAGTATAGAAATATGTCAATTAGAGGATAAATCTTTTATTAAAAATCTTTACATTTGCTTTACAAAATTTCAACCAATAATCTCCCCATATATCAATCTACATTAGTCAGCATAATGCAATCACAGTTCAGACTGTTACAAATATTTTTTCTGCTTAATATCATTATTTGGACTGTGGGGGAAATTCAGCTTTGTAAACCATTGAGATCTCCTTTTATCTGTAACATGAGTAGCACAGTAAGATCACAAGCACATTAGGTCCTGAAATGAAATATTTTACTAGGCTTTAGGAAGTTTATAAATGTATCATTGCTATTAAGCTTAGTCCAGGGATGTGATTTTTTCCATGATTACTCAACATACCACGATGATGTGTTACAATTTTGGTAGACTGCTGATTCTGAAAATTCTGTATTTTCCATGTTGTTTATGGGCTTGTAGAAGTGACTCTTTGTCACCTTCAACTCATCAACTGCTCTCTCCTATGACATCCAAAACGATAGTTTAGCACTTTGAAAGCACTTATCACAAATGTTGCCTTGTGGCAAACCTTTTGTCTTTGCATGCCATTATTCAGTTTTCTTTCCAGCTTTCTGAGCAGCTCTGTTCAATATGGTCTAATTCGCAACAAGTGCTGCACATGTGCAGTGCAATATTTGCCTTCCACTTCCCTACTTTCTTCATCAATTCAGTTCATCTTTCACAATGTGATGGCCATTTTCAAACTAAAGTTTCCATCTGTGACTACTGCATTGCATTTAATTTAATCAGCCTTAGAGTCATTCCAGTTCACTGTAAACTTATGGTATTTCCCTAGTTTTTTTGTTTGTTTGTTTTCCTCTGATAAAAGTTATTGCATTTCTTAAATATTTTACCTGTGATTTTTTAAGTGAACTTCAAAACATACCTGTTCTTGGATCTTTAGGAAAGCTTCCAACCCTGATCCTTCTTTGCATTACAGTATAGTACAATGCTTTTCTCAACAACTGAACACTTTCACATGCTACATTATAGTTCCGCAAGAACTGTAAGGGAAAGTAGCTAAGTACTGAGCTGATATGAGTTACATAGCCTCTTTGCTCTACACTGAAGCCAATGGCGCCTAATAATCTCAACTGAGAGAGTAGCTACAACGTCTGGTATCCATCTTGCTCAGACTACAGCAATCACAAGTAATGCAAAACATGACTTAAAGCTTGCCACATGTGAAAATATAAACTAGTCACAGTGGTTAACAGAGCGGTCTTGAAATGTGTTTTTAAAGTTATTGATAGACCTGTTGAACACCATAGGAAATATCAGCCAATGTGAGATGCAGAGAACTCAGGAGAAGGATATTACTGCGCCAAGTAGACTAACGTGGAAGCTCAGTAATAATCTTCAGGATGTTAATGCGAAACAAATAATTTGGTGGTCCTCTAGGGACCCAGGAGCTGGACTCGATGGGTCCCTTCCAACTTGGGATATTCTATGATTCTAAATATTATTCTAACTTCATATCTTGAACAGACTTTTATCTGGTATGTGCCAGCAACTTTAAAATAAATAAATAAATAAAAATGAATAAACTCCAAAATCTTTTAGGAAACTCTAAATGGGAAGCCTTTTTCCTCAGGACAAATAAAAAAATATTAAAATTCAAGAAGCATTTGGACACCACTCTGACATGTGGTCTGATTTTTGGGTGATCACGCATGCAGCCAGGAGTTGGACTTGATGATCCTTGTGGGTTTCTTCCAACTCAGGACAGTATATGATTCTATGAAAATTCAGAGAAATTGATAACTGCTACAGGAACAAAGAAGAATTTTATGTGAACATGCATTAAAAGAAAAAGCATTTAACCACTTGGTATACTTAAGTTTTCAGATTTCACAGAATATTATTTTAATCAAAATTCATCTGGACATTAACAGCCTGTTTCTACTCTCACATCACTTTTACACTGAAAGAACTCAATTAAGTTCAATGATTGCTGATTTACAATATAGTAATTGAGAAGGATCACATCCTGAGACTTTGATGTCTGTACTATTACAATAGAAGAAAACATACGAATCCTCACAGTGAATCAGGAACTTTTAAAACAGATAGAAAGCTTAGTCCAGAAATAGCATCATGTTAACTCTTAAAGGAAAAAAAAAAAGGAAAAAACCCACAGTTCTGCAATGCTCTACATGGTTGTAATAGCCTTTCTGTGTTACTTCTTGGTACATAATTTTAATATCCTCTCTGACAAGGTCAGGTCTGATTTCTCTTTTAGGCAGCTCAGAAGACTCAAGTTATAGCTAATTGCTTTGATTATTGGTTCTGTAACCTCTAATTCCCTATGACCTTTTCCAAGCCCATTTTCAATTTAATGAGCCAAACTAGTAAAGTTTATCCTGGCCTTTTGATGAGAGCTGCCAGAATGTTTAGACGAATTAAGTGATCTACATACTGTGTTGCTTTCATATGAAATTAAACTGAGAGGCAGTGTTACTTGTCTTTTAGGTTACATGTCTGTACAGAACCACTGTTTTTCACAGAAAAAAAAAAAAAAAAAAAAAAAAAAAGAAAAAATCTATACTACTTTCTGTAACTTTAAACTGGCTCTGCATATTCTTTACAGCCTGGTTCCTTGTATGAATTTTACAGTGTACTTCTGATTGTTTCCTTACCCAATTATACATATATATATATATATATGGTACACTGATTTATTCAACAACTCCACTTGCGTGGACACTGTACCAGACAGAAACATACCTACAGAAGACATTAGCAAACTTTCTGTGTCCACTTCCAAGAACAACAACAAAAAATATGTTGCTATATTATAAGCACTTTTATTCTAGCTAATATTTTGTACCACTCTAATTGTGCCTTCAGTTTGTTGTTGTTTGTTTGATTATTTTTCTGCTCTTTACTTCACTGCAGCTGTTAGACTTTCTTGAAGGTTAAACATAACTGCTACTGGATGGATAATATACAAAAGCATAGTGCCTTCCCCTTTTTTTGCTGTGTGTGTGTGTGTAGGTGTACAAAGTCAGTATCAAGACTTCTTGTACACCAGAACTCAATGAGATGTCAAAAATAAGGAAATTGTCCTTTGTGCTTATCATAGCCATATTATTTCATTCTGCACCTTTCCTGTCTCCTCCTTTCTTTAAATCTAGATTCAACAGACCTCTGTCCATCATTCTTCATTTCATGGCAATCATGACTCAAGAGTATAGGAGTAATACTTTGTTTTTCAGAATGTTCAGATAAAGCAAAACTCTTGCCAATGTTAATCTAAATATTAATTAGCATTACATTTAAAAGCCCAAAGATCTTTATATGGGCATCCATTCCACGATCTGTTATGTATAATACTGTCTTTCCCAGGTGCCTTTGAGGGATCTGAAATATGATCAAAACCCTCAAGTATTCATGGGCCCCATCTGAAAATTTGACCTTGTAAGGACCTTAGGCACCTAACAACATATATCTTTTAGATACTTGATCCCTGAAATACAATAAGATCCCTTCTTCTCACATTCCATCCTTTTCTTCATTGTAGTCTCCAGAAAGGTTCCTCTGTCTACTTCAGTTACAGATCTGCCCTTCAGAAACTAAGTCAGCTATAAATATATATAGTAAAATATTTTATATGATGATCTTGTTACCAAAGTAGTTAGCTGGCTAATGGCCACCAAACAGAAAAACACAAGTCTATCATCAAAAGCGAGG
Organism: Oxyura jamaicensis; assembly: GCF_011077185.1. Lineage (NCBI taxonomy): Eukaryota > Metazoa > Chordata > Aves > Anseriformes > Anatidae > Oxyura > Oxyura jamaicensis. Next base: position 17,993,269 of record NC_048900.1, on the reverse strand, counting down.
GGCTCAAATAGGTACCCTTCTCCACAGAGTTCACAGACTCTCTGAATGTTACTGCAGGAGATCATCATTCTCCATTTCTCCAGTAGCATGCAGGTCCAGAAATAAATGGAGCACGACAGGCAGTCTGATTACACAGGCTAGCACCTCAAACGTTTAACTAGTTCTTAATAAAGAATAGAATTACAAAGAAACTAAAGCTTTGATAGTAAAGTTTCTTTGTGTTGACAGGGTTATTAATAAAAATCAATTCCACTGAGAGCAAAGTTAACAGTGTCCAATTATTTGTAACTCCTACAAACTTTGTGTGTTAATATTTTTTCTTAATACTGGATTTAATATGAGGAAACTTTTCATAAGCATCATCTACATAACAATAGGTTATTTTCATTCCAATGTAAATCTTAACCTGTTTTTACTGGTCACCAATTCTAATAGCAAAAATAATGAAAACAATGAATGAATGAAAGCTACTAGAAAACTCTTATAACTGTTGCCCACGGGCCTGTTTTGGCTTTAGATTACTCCAGCAAAATCAGCAAACTCAAACTAATGTAAAATCCCTGTCTGTGGTACCATGTCTTTAGGAGTATTTAGGTTTCCACCCCCTAGCCTCATTTGCCATTAAGAGATTTCAGATTCCAAAGTTCCAACTAAAGAGCTCAATGGCAGCAAAAGAAAACCAATTTTAACATGAAAACATGTATCAACAAAACCTGGATTTCTTTCTCTTAAACTATACAAGTTCCTATGACAGATGATGAGGACCTATCAGAAGAGCTGTTAAAACGAGAAATGTAACCATTTTTTTTTCTGTTGTTGCTGTTGTTTTTAATATTAAAAATGGAATTATTTCCCCTTCAAATGAAACAAAAAACAAAGATCGCTTGCCATACTCCCATCATCTCCTCTCAGTTCTGAGAAATGTTAAGGTGTTGATTTGTTTCAGAAAGGACATTTTCCCCTTGGCTTGGAAAGCTGTACATTCGTGTGTGTTTTTATAAAACTGTCTCTCTGAAGTAAACTCCATCAACTCTGTTATCTAGAAGAATGAGTCACTGGGATACACAGAATGGCAGGAGGAAAAAAGGAAGTACTACAGGTACCTAATTAACACCTTCTGGACTGGACACCATACAATCAACTTTAGTTTCTCTACCCCATTATTACTAATAGTAACGATTTCAATTCCACAATATATTTACACCATTATTGAGAGAACAAAAGAATGGGATGTTTCATTTTTAAATAAATATTAAAAAAAAAAAAAAATCAATAAACACCTCTTCACCACTGTGAAGCTTTTCACTGAATGAAAGTTAAGACTAACAAAAGTGTGTTGTCACCATAAATTTCTTACTGTGATGCAATCTTCTACAAACTACATGTATTATCTAGTTATTGGCAGAAAAGACTTCTGAGTTTTGGTTCAGTACTGTTTTCGTCATGGTTTTGTTTTAAGATTGCTACTATTAAATTAGGTTTTAAAAGATTATATTGCTTTGGATATCTATATTAGGCTTAGAGTAAAAAAAAAAAAAAAAAAAAAAAAAAAAACACCTTCAAAATGAAGCTTAGTGCCTTGGTGAATGTGAGCCAGATCTGTATATATATTTCAAATTAATCCTAACCATTTTTAAAATTAATTTTATTTAGTGAGGTACTGAAGCTCTGTCTAAACTGTTTTATGGTAGTCATGTTAGACCTGATCTAATGAAATCTGATCTCTGCTCACGGCAGGGTGATTAGACTAGATAATATTTAAAGGTCCCTTCCAACCCAACCCATTGCATTATTCTATGTTGTGCTGTTCAACTTTTCCTTTATATTAGAGCAATATTTTTCTCACTCCAAGATACACTGCAAACTGATAATCAAGATAAGTAACTATCAGTGTATTTCCACATAAATTAAAGCCAGATTGTAATTTGGAATGAAAAGCAATTTAATCTCTTTGATTATTGTAAAATATCAAAAGTCAGAGTGGTACAAAATGCTCTCAATGGTGATCATAGAAAGGAAGTGACAGAGATAGCTGTACCAACCTCTTGCATTATAAGAAATACACAAGATAATTCCCAGAAAATGGGCAAGATGAAGAGAGAACTCAGACTACCTGGCATCAATTAGCACTGTAAGAAATGCTACCATTAAAATGCAGCTGTGAGGAGCTACACAAGAAAACTCATTATTTTTGTTCATATTATTTAGTGTATTGTATAATATATCAATGAATTTTGAAAAGGATGGGAGGGATTACTATTTTTCTAGGTGTTTGCAGAAAGGCAAAGAATGAATAGCGTTACAGAAAACAACTGGCAGACCAGCATGACAACTACTCTCAGTATACAAGCCTGTCCACTCTGCCATACCTCCTTAGGGAAGGAAAAAATGGTGAAGTAACTGTGCACAGTCACCTTTTCTACAATTGACGTTATTCAGTCAGCACTAGACAGAGGTAATAAAGTGACTATATGATGTACTGAGGGCTCATCTGGCTCTCTGGTGAGGCTGCCAGCATAGTGCTTTTGCCCTGAAGGGGCTGAAAATATTTGACACCAACAACTTGATCTACTGGGATTGTGACAGCAGGTCTATATCTTTTTAGTGCAGTGTGTCAAACTGAAGAAGATAGGGAAAGTAACATGGGACAAATGTTTTGACCTCACCACGCTGTGCTGTGGTGATGAGATACAAGCGTTATCATTTTTCCTGCTAAGGCTTGCCAGGAGCAATACCTTGCGCTGTACATATGAGTGGCCTTGTTTATGTACATGTTCTGTTATATACTGGCAGAGAAAGCCATTAGTATTAACAGTTTGATTCTAAAATATCAGTTTATTCCTTCCAGAAATATACAAATTATTTAATTAATAGTAATAGCTTTTATTTTTTATACCAGATAAAGGATATGTAAACTTAAAGATATATATTTTTTGTAAGTAATCAAGAATCATTTGGCAAGGACCTCTAGATATACTAATTGCCAAATGGGGGGGGGGGGGGGGGGTGGGGAACAAAACAAAACAAAAATTAACAACAAAAAAGCACTGGTGCATAGTTCTCAAAAGAAAATCACAACACTGTTTCATTGACTATACACAACATAAGCTTATCTGATAACGTCTTCATTCCTCTTATTCCTGCTCTTCCAGAGCACTGGAAGTCAAAATCCTGCATATTTCATTGTTATTCCCACTTCATCAGATTAAATAAAGTAGAAAAAAAAAAGATAACATTAGATTTAAAATGCATGAAAGATGGGATGTATGTGAGTACAGGATCCTTGATACTATTGAATTATTTTAAACATTTTAAACATAAATAAAATCAAATATTTAGTTTATATTGTAATTCCTTTGTTAACTTGTAGGGATATCACTCAACAATAAGAAAAGGGCATTTAAGAGTCTTAGTAATAGTGTCTAAAAGCTTTGTAATTATGACTAATATACAAAGACAGTATTGGATGCATAATAGTAATTGGAGTAAACAGCTAAAAAAAAACAATACTAACATAATCTAAATACTCCTATGAGCTTACAGTGTGTCACAATTGTATCTTACCATAGACTGTCTTAAGATGATAATAAAAAAAGCATTTTAGAATTTTTTAGAATGTCTTTTTTTTTTGGTAGATTCTGATAAATAAATTATTTCCATTTTTTATCTACATCAAATGTTATTCTATTATGTAACTATATTACCATAATTAATGTGATAATCTCTGAAACCTTAATCTGCTAACAGAAGAGAGTGAGATACGCACATACCATTTGGAGAGTGGTATTAAAGACAAGCATTCACAAAAGAGAAGGACTGTTTAATATTAATAAAAATATGGTCTTTGGTTTTCTAGATGCATTTATTGAGGTGGTTCTACTGTTAATTTTAGTGTGAAATAATTTGTTAATTATGAGCATAGAGCCAAATACTGTAATACTGACAGACTCCACAAGCGACATGAATTTATTTTTTTTCCTGCCTAAAATCATCAGGAAAGCACTCAATAAGATCATTTGTGGTTTTCCAGCTTAAGAGCTGTCATATAGTTTGTCATAGATGAGAAACATCATAATAAAACATAAGCAGTAAGACATCTCATCATTAGCAACCAATGCTAAAAAAAACTAAAACAACAAAACAAAAACAAAACAACAACAACAAAAAAAAAAGAAAATTATTTGCCTGTTATTGAGTAACTTCTTCAGAGGTACTAAAGAAAGAACATATCCAGAGAAGGAAAACTTGAAGCCCAAGTTTAGTAGAATTTCTGTTTCTCTCAAATGACAATCCCATAATTAGTTCCTATATTTGCAACTAACAACTTCTAACACAGGAAAAAAAAACTAATCTCATACTCTAATAGCGAAACAATGTGTAAGATTGCTTTTTATCACAGTGACTATTGTTATATTTCTTGATAATGTGAAAAGATACATTTTTTTCTTCCCATCTAAAATGAGTTATTGTTATTTGCCATGTTTTCAGGTTGACATTTTATTTACATGTTGCTTCTCCCCATCTGAGGCTTCACACCGATGATGGTCCTTTGAGAAAATTAAGTACTCCAAAGCACTACCTCTTTCAGTGTTTTGTTGAATTTGAATTAAGATTCCCTGTAGTAAGTTGCAAAATTGTTCAAAATTGACTCTAGGCATCCTAAGAACCCTAAAGCTTCTAAGGGACTTGTTTAAAACTAAAAACTGAATATCTCCTGAAGGAAAACTACATGTCAGATTTATAATATAATGTGTTATTGTGCTTTTTGTTCTAATTGGGTTTGAAGCCAAAATGCTGTTGTTTTGAAAATGTTCCTGAAGTATTATTCTGTTATTATTTTCACATACAAACAAACAGCATAACAAATAGAACAAGAACAATAGCTATTTGGAAAAATTGTACATCCATTAGATATATTATTTAATTATATAGTTTTATGTCACAAGTAATCAGTTTTAGTATTTATGATTAAGCATAGTAACAGGTAACATCTTATACAATTACTGTAACTGAGGGTCTCATAGGACAGTGTTTTATTTTAAAATATTTAGCTTAGCCTCAAAAAATAGATAAGGATTATGATTAAGAAAACTGTGTCAATAACGGGCACATAATTATTAGCACATTTATATGACTACTTTTCACTTCGGTATTGTTAAAATGCTATTATTTAATGCTAATCAACACAGTGAAAGCTGCTGAGGTATGAGAAGCCTAAATGCACTTTTTTTGTTTGTTTGTTTTTGTTTGTTTGTTTTTGTTTGTTTGTTTTTAATCAGAGAATCTTCTCAAGAAGATTTGTGGACATTTAAATCTTCTATGATACATGCTACAGTTGAGTATTTTTCTTCTTCTGTATAGTTATATTAGATTCAAAAATAAATGTAGAGTTATTCATTCAAGATTAGAATTTTTGACGTAACAACATGAGGCTGCTGCATATTCTTAAAGGAACCACAATACAAATAATAAAAGTATTGTCACAGCTTCTTTTAATCATAGAAACTCTCTCATCTTTGAGATTTAATCTTTTGAGACTGAAAGTTGACCTAGCAATTACCTTATATTACTTTAGAACTTTGTTAAAACTTTTCCTTTTTAAAAATGACACCTGGTTACTATTTAACATAAGCTCTATGTATGTAAAGGAGACTTACATGGGCAACGGAAACTTTCATAAAACAAAACAAACTAAACAAAACCTGTATCTTTGATATCTTAGTTAGACTAATCTATATCTTTTAGAGTACTTAAAGGGTCCATAGTCTTCCGAGTTGTAAAAATTACTAAAGCAACAGCTTGTCAGCCTGGAGTACACATTAGATATAATTAATAGCTGATTAAGTTTTCTGGAGATTAAAAAAGGAGGTTCTGTTCTTGTTCATCATAATGAATTAGAAAGTCATGTATTTCCTTCATGGCTTTCATAAGCCAGATTTGGCCCTTAGGTTTCTTTTAATACAACCATAAATTGATGTAGTCATTTTCATCACAAAACTTCTCCTCCAATTACTTAGTTTCAAACTATCCTTTTTTTCCACTTTCTTATGCCTCCCTAGGTCCACTCTACAGAGCTAAACCAAACAACAGGAAAGTAATATATATGTGTACAAATATCCTGTTTAACATCATACTTGCATTAAGTTATTAAATATTTCATTTGAAGTTTGTTTCTTGAAAGTTCAAAATTTTAAAAAGGATATTTACATACAGGAGCAGTTCCTTTCAGATTGAAGGACTAAGGCAACAAACACTCAGCTGATGTGAGAAATGGTTAACCACCTGAATTCTCAAGATGGTCTAGCTTTTACATGTCTTCTATACTGAGACAGCTAGCTATGCCATCAAGTTTTTATATACACCTGTACCATTAAACTGTAGGAAGAGCCTAAGTTGAACATTTCTTACCTTCTACTAAGAAGGTACTCCTACTCAGTAAAGTATGGTTCACATCATATCCAGCTCATTTACTCAAAGTATGTGAGATTTGAGTATCCTCAACAAGTCTGAAATTGTTTCATGACAGACATAGTAATACTATGCCAGGCTTCATTACTATGAGATATATCATAACACTCAGACATTAAATATACAAACAAGCACAAAATCACTGCACTCAAAATTCCAGTGCTGAAAACTATTGAGATTCTTGAAACAAACATTTAAATTGTAGTTTACTGAACAGATTAAAATTATGTTCTCTCAATGTCTACATGTTTCTGCACTACAGGAAACAGATGGCCTTTAACATCAACGAACCTTTGCAAAGAAAAAGGAAAGGAGTTCAAATACAAGTCAAGTCAATGTGCATTTCAGGTTGCCCATTTACACAACTCCTTTACAAACATACATCTCAGTCCATGTAGAAGGAATATCTGTTCTACATTCACTCACACTTAAATTCTCAATAGGAAAACAGTGGAAGGAGCTTACATACCACATATATAAAATAGAAATGTACTTCTGTTTTACAGGAAAAGCTACTTTAGATCAGATCAATTTTGGTGCTGTCACCAATATCAGTTACTTCATAGCACAGCTGAAGGATCCATAGAACAGATCATTGAAAACATTTGTAATGTAAATTATGTCTTAGAGGAAGAGCATTTCAACTCATTGCATAGCAGCTGGCATTGATCCTGAAGATACTTTTTCTTGGGCTATCAGTATTTTTTGCCAAGTTTATATAATTCAGTATGTTCTCACTTTTATTTTAACACCACGCAGACTTCATTAGTACGGACAGATGTTTGAAATATATAATTTGTTCTTACTGTAGTAGACACAAAATAGTGGGAAGATTGGGTGACATGAAAGTACAGGTATAAAAGGTCTAACAAGCTTCACATATTAAGCAATTACCAGTGGGTCATACAGTCCATTGATAATTACATGTTATTGTTATTAACTGATAGGATTTCCACATGTTGTCCGTGTATTTAGGTATTTATTTTGAAAGTGCAAAATCATTAACATGTTAGAGACAGAAAAAGGGGTTGAACACATTTAGGTGAGTATAAGACAGGTTTTAACACTACTTATATATATGTATACATACATGGAGATAAAGAGACTTCTGTCTGATTTGGAACCTTCTATAAAATGTTTGTTATTTAATTACCTTGTCACCTTACATGCAGTTAGAATAAAGCACGATTTCTTACAATATTACTTTAATAAAAGTACAAAATATTTCTCGTTTAGAAGCTAAGCACAATAGGAAGAAGGAAGTTTACATGCTTGCAGTTTCAAGGAAATATCAAGACATTGTTCCTTAGTATGACTAATAACCAGGAATTCATATCTAGATTCCTGTTAGGACACACATCTGACTCACGTCCTGTCACGAGGTGTGGTTCAAAAGCTATCCTGAAAATTGTAAGACACTAATTTTCAAACATACCAAGGAGATTTATCAGTCTCCTTCAAGTGACTAATGAGAATTATTTTAGCCATTACTTGCAAATATTTTCTCTCAAAGACAGAAGGCCATTCTTATGAAGGCTTTAACAGCAAAAATACTATATTTACAAAACATTTTAGGCTGATCTATATTATGTGGTATAAAGACAAGGCAAGAACTCATGGCAACTTATAAAGGTATATTTCTAATTATCTTAAAAATCACTTGGAATTTCTAAGAAGCACCAAACTATTTTCTTTTTTTTTTTTTTTTTTTTAAATTATTCTCCATTAAGACAAACACAAAACACAGCCAGGGGCTTTGTGGTGCTTAGCTGCCTGCCACTATTAACAGACAGGAGGAGCTTACAGCAAGAAGCAAAACAGAGAATAAACTAAAGGAAGAGCAATGGTTATGTAGGGAACAACAGATTTATATGTATGTAAAACCTGTAGAAATAGTCCTACTGCTTTTCATTTTGCTATGCTCAGAAAGTTTCCCTGAGAAACAAAACATCATCTCTCGCAGCTTTAACTCTACATTTAACTCCCCACCCTGAACAGCCACTTCATATGAAAGTTCAATTCTGTAAATTAGAATTTGGCACACACACAGTTAAACAAAGCTGCCTTACATGAAGTCTGCCTATTTTCAACAGTCTCACATGAGGTTGTGTTTGATTTTCATTACCACAACTCAATCTGATAAAATGGAATTGTTTCTTGAAATTTAACCCTGGTTCCTAAATAGCCAACGATGCAAGACATAAGTTTAAAATCAGGTCATAGAAGGAGAAAGTAAAATAGGGATGCCAATATTTTAACTGCTCTTATGATATGACCAGCCTTTTGCAAACAGGATTTCTTTTGTAAAGATTACCCAGAGAAACAGTTATTCCTGAGCAGAGGCTAATTTTTTATCATCTCTCCCTGCATTTGAGTAAATAGGTATCTGGGCCATGAACTTCTTTGTGCTTCGTAGTACTTTGCATTCAAAGGTCAAACCAATTGATTAAAACGGCAACTAGCAAGTCCATATAATGTGGTTACATGGTGGCCCAATAGCCTCCATACGCACCTCATTAGGTCTAATTGCATTGAAGTGAACTGTAATTCACTGTTAATCTAAAACAGCTGAGAGGATAGAGTTCTTCACACAAAGTGCAGTCAGGTAAGTAATTTCAAGCATGCTTTGAGTCCCTGCAAATTACAGCAGAATTAAAAGAAAGCTTGCATATTACTGACAAAATGAAAAGGACAGTAATCAGTGGATCAGGCTGGAGAGATAGAGGCTTAATACCTAAGTGCAATATGCTATTTCCTAGCAAACATTTCGGGTATGTACATGCATTAAACATCCATAGGCTTGACAGAATAATATTCAACCCGTTCTTTATGTGCTATAGGTCACCCCACCCTCACACCCCTATCTTCATACCACTAAACCCCAAATATTGCTGCAGAGTGAATATGCAAGAATAGTGTGAACATACGCTTAAGACTCCCCTCTGTGTCATACAACAGCAACTTTATTGCCAGCTATCTGGATACCTTTATGCTCCTAAAGATGGCTTTCCCCAGATTAAGGGAAAAACATAAAAATCAAATTAAAATGGTAAGCAACTTCGGAAAAATCAACTGGAAGAGAAGTCACAAGGATTTTAATTTTAAACCCAAAAATCTAGCCTTTGCAGTAGAATAAGATCATTACAGCACTTACCTTCGACATGTCTGGCTTGCAGAGCAGAATCCATGCTTGAAGGTATAATGTAAGCTATAGTGACAGCTTGCACCTCAAGGAGCGATCTACTTTGACTGATGTGAGAGAGACAGCTAAAGAGAACATCTCCAAAACCTCACACCCAGAGAAACAAAGGCAGCTCTCTCAGAGGAAAAAGCTTAGATGCTTACTGCAGCTAATGTCTGATTACTGTTGTGTGTGTCAGGTTAGGGATCACAGATTAGGAATTTTTATGCCAGGTGAATCTCATAATTTAAGCCCTTCCTCCATCTGACCTCTTAAATCTAGCTTTGCATGTCTAAAACAAACAAAACAAGTTAAAAAGTCAAATGCTATCACAGTCAACAGTTCTATGCAAGACAAAAAGAAAAAGATAAGTTTAAACCCGTAAGAATTTAACCAGCCTGTATATTCACAACTCCTAACTGAATTATTTGTTAAAGCACTCTTTTTTTTTTTTTTTTTTAACCACAGCGTAGGACCCCATATCATAGATATCAGAGATATAAGAGGTTATGAGCTTAGACAAAAACTTGAAATGTTTTCCTAACCATCCAAAGAATCATCTGAAAGATGCTACTCGTAAATGAACTACAGGACTAAGATGAAATTTAGCTATAAGGAGGTCTGAGGTGATGATGATGGATCTGGGCCTCCATCAAAGGCCAGGTGGCAGAAGATGCCTCAGAACAGGGAAGAATGTCATGTACAGCTCTTTCAGTCAACTCCATTAATTTAGAGGATATCGCTATTGCAACCAAATATATCATTATGAAAGGATAGAAAAAAAGTCCACAAGTGACATTCTTTAGATCAGGGATTCAGCAGTTTGGAGATGGTAGCTGAATCAGTTTGCATATATGACTACTGTGCTGTTTTAAGTAAAAATGAATAAATATATATATTATTAAGAAATGGTCAGCACACTTACTCTTGTACTAAGGCAGAGGGTGGAGAATACTTTTTTCTACTTTCTCCACTGCTTAGTAGTTTTCCTAAAATCAGGTCAGCAAAAGATGATGCTATGCAAAATATGTCCATTAATATGTTAATTATTACAATATTACAGTGTACTTTTTAGAAGATGACCTTATTATCCTTCCCTTTGGAAGGGGAGATTTCAGAGATTGGTAGATAAATTAAGTTTATAAATGCTCACTCTGAAGCCATTTTCTCTTAACACCATAGGAAAATATTATACTATAATGCCACTATATGCCAAACAAATTGATTTCCTGCCCTACTTAGTTATTTATGATAATGACATATCACTGTATTGGTAAGACCTTCTTCATCACTTATGATGGGATATTTCTTGTGAGAAATTGACATGTAGAGCTCTGCACGAAGCTGCAGAGATAACAGAACTTGTACTAAACAGGTACAGGTACTTGTACCTGATAGCTTTCTGAGCTTCATTCAATTTTAAACCTCTAAATAAGTAAGTTAACTCCCAGACTTCATTTGATCCAGGATACAATCCTCCTCTGTCCATGATTCTTTGCCTCAATCACACAAGTCATAAAACATCTTGAACTTTTCTCATTGCTTTCAATCAAAGTCAGAATAACTGTCTCACCTGATTTCTGATGAGATTGGTCACCCTGGAGGTCATCTGTGATGACCTGTAAAGGAAATGAAGAGGAAGAGGTGAATAGAATTCATTTCATTAGTAGTGGGAAAAAAAAAAAAAAAAAAAAAAAATCGTTACCAAAGGACTGACCACTACTGTCTGATAGAGGAAACAGATTCTTCCATGCAGCCTTCCTAGTATGCTTTGATCCCATTTCTTTCAACATACCATCTTCACTGATCTTTCACCTAGGAGGAAGTTTCCTTTCCCCCTCAGTTAATATTTATGGCAAAAACAACATGGTTGTACATGTAAAGAATTAACCCTGAAGAGCAGCAGCTGCTAACAGAGGGATGTTTAAATGGTTAGCATTACTTTCTGAACCTACTGTTCCTTAACTCTTATTTAAATTAGTGTCAATTGCATTACTTCAAAAACAAATGCAAATACAAAATTTGGTATCATGTAGAATATGCATCCAACCGACTGAAATTGCCATCTATCTAAACATGCTGCTACCATTGTTGATGCATCATACTAGAGCTTCTCTGTAATTTTCCCTGTCCCGATGTTTAGCATAAAGATGCTTTAGTTGTTAAATGTCCCTGAAGACATTAAGTAACAAAATAGCTAAATACGTAGTTACCAAGGTACTCCCCAGGTAGAATGTGCTTTGCATTAAGAACTGTGATTATAACCACTGCATTCATGATTTTCTTTGTTGCTGATAAGCAAATTGCTAATACCCAGTAAGAATACTTCATTAATAACTTTCTTTAATTATATATAGAATAATTACATGTTTATACAATGAACATATGATTATGTTAATACAGAATTTGCTGTTCCAGTCAATGTAGAGCATTAAAGCACTATGACACTAGTCACACATCACTACGCAAAAATAATAATTTATCTTATTTAAACTGTACTTTGTGAAAAGTGGGAACATCTTATACACAAACTGTCTCTATGTGAATTGTGCATTGGAGTGAATCACATCTCTCTTGCTTCCTATTCAGTCTCAGGAATTCAGAAACTTATAGTTCTAGACTTCACTAAGTTGACTTTTTGGCCAACATTGAAGGTCAATGCCTGTCCTGTCTACACTTTAGAATCCCCATCTCTTCACCCAGTTCTTCAACACCTTAATTTCACTTTGAAGGTTTGTTTTAAAGCTAGGAAAATCTACATGATATTTGACTAATGAAGTTTTGATCAGACCCAGAAGTTTACATACACTCTATAGTTGAGTGCTCTGCACAAATATGTAGAGAAGGCTGTTGTAACACATAAATAACACCCACAGAAAATTAATACAAAAATATTGAAAGAGTGTTTATATATTAATAGAAAATACTGCAGTGTCCCACAGACAAATAAATGCATGATTGGTTTGTGATTTACTTGCAAGTGCCTGCTTTTTATTGTCAAAGGTAAATCTTTAAATTCTTTCCTTTTTCTGGGACAAGTTACAATTGCAATATCTTTTATTTTTCCTTTTCTTCCCTTAATATTAAAGAAAAAATACCCCTGAAATATCACTTGATTGATTGTAATGGCCAGCTGTTACAATCTCAATGGAAGTATAAGAACTGCTGCCTAAGGTGCACTGAAGAGTGCCAAGCCTCATAGCAACTCAGCTCATCCTACAAAGCACCACAGTCTGGAGTGAAAACTGCAATTTTAAATTCTCCTAGAGACCCATTATTTGCAAATCATTGACACAAACAGCTCCAGTCCCCCCATCAGTGTATACCTGGGGAACTCTTCATCCACAGAGCCCTGCATGCTCAATAACTTTATATACTAGAAGTCCTTATGAAATTTTGGCTAAAGAGGTATTCTTACATATGTGAAATGTTTTTTTCTCTATCATCTAAAAAGATCATAAATATATAAAAATCTACACTCAGTCCACCTTGATTTAGGATGTTTTCATTATAGAAAACAAGCTTGGTAACCGAAAAAAATGTATTAAAAATAGGAAATCCAAGACAACTCTCCCTAGACTTCTAAGGTAGCTTTAAATAATAGCTTAACATATTTTTAAGTGGTTAGAATTAAGGGAGAGAAATGAATTTAGAATTTTGACCTTCCCTGAAATTTTCACTCCAAAGGATATTTTTAAGTTGAGCTAGAAATTCTTGAGAAAAGGGATATACATGTAGACTCTGAAACACTGCTGTACAATGGAACCTGATATATGAGTGTATATCATTTATACTAACCTTTTGTACAACTTAAAAACAAACAAGCAACAATAACAAAACACAGACAAAAAAAATACACTTTTTAAGGACAGATTTAACTTAATCTGATTAGTTGATGATAACCAACATTTGCCATAAGCAGCTGATACTCAAGACCATCAGCAGCCAGACTAGTCATTGTTCAGCATATTGAACATCTTGCTTTTTTAACCTTTTTTTGTATTGAGTTTATAAGTGTCTGTCTCTCTAGTTTATGTAAAATTAAAACAAACAAAAAAAGAAGTATTGATATATCATTACCTTTAAATTTACAGAAAGAATTCAAGACGGAGAAATTGAAGAAATTTGTTACTTTGTAGACTACAATTGTACTCTTCACAGTTCTACTCAAAGATATTTTTATTGCAATATCTTTGCAAAATATCCCAAATATATTTACTACACAATTAATAGGATTTTTTTAATTTATTTTCTTTCAGTTCTATGGGGTTTTGCTGCTTCTACCTTGTATTGGGGAAAAATAGTTCAACTTTATACTAAATAAGTATTTTAGTTTTTATTTTTAACCTACTCTTTCTTTACAAAAAAAAAAAAAAAAAAAAAAAAGAAAAAAAAAGTGAATGTGCTTGAATGGCAAAACACACTAGACTTATTCAGATTCTGGTATATCGGAAGTGGAAGTATAGGCTTCTGCAACATAACCCAGAGTTAAGCTCAATTATGTTAACAGACCAGGCAAATATTACCTTCTGTTGTGAAGATTTTGTATGTTATTACATATTGCTTGAGTAATTCACCCATCCGTTGCAATGGTTTAGTATTCCTAGTGGATCTACAAATGTTTTTCCTTATATTTATCAAAATCTCTTTTTTTTTGTCTTATCATTTGCACTTTATCTTCTGAATGTTTTCCTAATAGAAGAAATGCTGGAGAAAGGAGAACGTATCACAAAGAATCAATAGCCTTATTCATATTCACTGACACTCCAATTGCTGATTTCTTTGCAGGGAATTTGGCTCTTTTCCCCTACAATTAGAAACTTCTCATACTATCAGCCAAGCCTGTTCCAAGCAAATCTGAGAATGAGCAGGAAAGGTGGAAATATACCAACTACATGATGGCAAATAACAAACGATAAGAGAAACAAAAACTCACACAGAGCCAAAACATTTCAGCCAAATCCAAATACACATGGCATATACGGTACTGCATATGTATGCACTCTGTAGCAGTTGCAGCTGCAGCTGTAGCAAAATACCTACTAAAATCCAACTGTGAACAAGTATTAACAGGCTCATTGCATCAATCCCATGGCAAAAGTGACATTGAGACATGAAGTGGTTGCTAATTATCCACCAGCCATTAATATATCTCCTGCTGCTGAGTCCTATCTCCTAACATTCCATCTGTGATGCTTTTTTACCTTATTTCCAATTCAGCTACTGAAAATTTCATATGTAAGATATATTTCTTGGTCAAAGCAAAATGCAGCTCTGAGGAGGCTTCAATCCACGGAATCATGTAACACAATAGGAAGAATATTCATTGTAAATCCTTAGCAAATATCTTCATCAAAAAACTATCAAAAGATTTAAGATGACAGCATGAAGCCTTGCAGTTGCTTTGTCTGATTTTTTGTTTGTTTGTTTTTGTGACAGAACAAGAGAGGTCTTGTGAAATTATCAACAAAAGGAACTTTTCCTTGGCAAAACCACTTTTTCAACTGTAGAAATATTTCAAAACTATTATGTTTGATATTTATTCTCTAAGGATGAATTTTTAAAAAAAAATTGTATACACAAAAAAAAAGGATTTATTTCTAACATAAAACATGATGTTAACAACAGGTAAGTTTGTTGTAGCTTAAAGTATTTGTTGATACTTAATGGATTTTGCACAACATATTTAACATTTGTGCTGTGCTGGGAAAACAGAATAAATATTAATCTCTTCCACCAATTAATTTGCTCAACAGTCAGCCACTACTAAATGGGCTTTTGCACAGGTTTACAACACCATGTCTAATGAAATGGCACCCTCAGTAACCCGTACACAGAAAATATGTGAGCGATGATACAGGTTTTCTTTAAGGTTTTCTTGGAGCGAATGTAATAAATGTTCATGATACCTCAGCTCCGAGGTACAGAGAGAATGCAAAGGTTTCTGATCTGCATGGTCAAAATGGAACTGAGGCCAAGTTAATAACTAGCAGAGAGATTAAATCAGAGTTCAGAGGCAAATGGGATGAACTTCATCAATTTTCTTTTTCAGAACTGCAAGTATGCTAGAGGCCTGTTACATGAAGAAAAGACTGAGCAGATGTTAGCACATGTAGTCCTTTTAAAGCAAACATGCTTGCTGCAAACAGCAATTTCTTAAAAATTCACACTCATATTGTGTACTCCAAAGTATAGTTCACATTTTATATTGTTTATGTTTGCATTGATCATATCTGTATTATTGGAAATATTATGGTGGAATGCAGTGTTTTTTGTAAAAACACAATTTAGTTTTTATCAATACTTTCCACTCCTCTAATTTCAGTTCAGACCTTCTGTTTAAAACTACTGCCAAGTCATTCACCTTCCATACCTTTCCTACTCATGTTTCCCATACCTCCAGTAGTCAGTCATCTTGTTTCTTGGGAAACTCTCCTTATCTCTCTCCTAATTTCTTAACACTACTCTTCCTTCTTTCTTTCTTTTACATCTTTCAAAGGCATTTTTAATAGCATCCAGAATCTTGCCTTTTTTTACATTAAAAATTGTGGAAGATCCCATAAACACACTAAATAGCATTAATTAACCTCAATCATTTCCTCTTGAGCTTGTATGTATTTTTTCTGGACTATAGGGGAGGCCCAGAATACAGCCATGGCAACAGTGCTGACAGTGCAAAAACAAGCAGACATTAAAAATGCATTTTTAATATTTGGGACTTTAGCTTGAAATTATCAAGTTGGTCTAAAAAATACATTCCACTGACAAAGGCAATGAGCTATCAGTTCCAAAACAGGTAGTTTTCCCTAGCTGGAGTCTGAATATCACTCAAGTACAATATGTTAGATTAGCACTTAGAAATATTACAAAAAGAGAACATATACATTATCAGTAAAAATATCTACATACTATGATCAGATTTTTACAGATTTTTTCTGACTCTCCTTAAGTAACAAGTCTATTCTCATAACCCACAGGTAGGGAAATATATTCTTAGTTCTATTTTACAGCGACTGAAAAATATTACAGATATCAAGGAAGCCCGTTCTGGAGCCAAGAAATAAAACCAGATTTCCTGAGTCCTTGCCTCCTGTCCAAATTACACAAAAGATGTATATAAATCAGTCTACTAATGTAGCAGCAACCACCAGAAAACCCAGAATCAAATCAAGACTAGTATGGGTATTACTGCAATGCAGAGTGAAGACATAAAATCTTTAGTGCCTTTCATGAGGTACACTTATAAAGGACCAAAGCCCAGGCTGTTCATTTTTACATGTTTTACATGTTTTGATAGACCTCTGGTATTTTGATGAACTACTGAGCTGTTGTGTTCTACACACATATTCTACTCAGCCTTCTTCCAGATAATAATCTAGTGGACACTATTTGAATTTTATATGAAAAAAGTCTATTGATACTAACTGATATATGAGAATTTGGAGTGCTATTCTGAATGGAAGGACACCAAACATTCTCCACTCTTTTAGTAACCCCCTTCCCTAAAATTCACTATACCTCCACTACTGTGGTTTCTGGATTAATTTAAACAAAAGTTCTTATGTTTGGCCAAGAGAGGGAAACTGAAAATGGCACTAAAAATACCTCCATTTTTTCAGTCTAGGGAAGCCAATGCCACTGTTCCATACAGAACCTAGAGGCACAACAACTAATGAATGCACAGTACATTAGCAGATCTACAGCTGCAGAAAGACTGTTCAGATGAAGAGGAGTTGACACTATCTCATATATCTAAGTGCAGATTCCTTTGAAAAAAAAAAAAAAAAAGATTTTTTCATATCAAGAAAAACTGGTGCTGTGTCAACCTTCTGCTGTAATTGATCATTGTTTTCATGGGATTTGACAAACAAGCAGACAAAGACCTTCATGAAGGTCTTTACTAAAATCCTTCATATTTAGTTATAAAAACTTGCATGTATAGCAATAGGAGTATTTCACATAGAGTAAGGTGTAATGTTTTTTGTAGCCTTGCGCAATACCTACCTTAACTTCACAGAATCACAGAATAGTCTAGGTTGGAAGAGACCTCCAAGATCACCGAGTCCAACCTTGGACCTAATGCTAACAAATCTTCCACTAAACCATATCCTTAAGCTCTACATCTAAACGTCTTTTAAAGACCTCCAGGGATGGTGACTCAACCACTTCCCTGGGCAGCCTATTCCAGTAACTAACAACCCTTTCAGTAAAGAAGTTCTTCCTAATATCCAACCTAAACCTCCCCTGGTGCAATTTTAGCCCCTTCCCCCTCATCCTGTCACCAGGCACGTGGGAGAATAGACCAACCGCCACCTCGCTACAGCCTCCTTTCAGGTACCTGTAGAGTGCAATAAGGTCGCCCCTGAGCCTCCTCTTCTCCAGGCTAAACAGTCCCAGCTCCCTCAGCCGCTCCTCATAAGACTTGTTCTCCAGACCCTTCACCAGCTTCATAGCCCTTCTCTGGACTCACTCAAGCACCTCCATGTCCTTCTTGTAGTGAGGGGCTCACATTCAGCCGACTATCAACCAATACTCCCAGGTCCGTCTCTGCCAGGCAGCTTTCTAACCACACATCTCCCAGCCTGTAGCTCTGTTTGGGGTTGTTGTGCCCCAGGTGCAGGACCCGGCACTTGGCCTTGTTGAACTTCATACCGTTGGCCTCGGCCCATCGGTCCAGCCTATCCAGATTCTCCTGCAGAGCCTTCCTATCCTCGAGCAGATCGACACACGCACCTAACTTGGTGTCATTTGCAAACTTGCTGAGGGCGCACTCAGTCCCCTCGTCCAGATCATTGATAAAGATGTTAAAGAGGACTGGTGCCAGTACCGAGCCCTGGGGGACTCCACTAGTGACCGGCCTCCAACTGGATTTGACTCCATTCACCACAACTCTCTGGGCCCTGCCATCCAGCCAGCTCTTAACCCAACAAAGTGTACGCCAGTCCAAGCCATGAGCAGCCATTTTCCTGAGGAGAATGCTGTGGGGAAAGGTGTCAAAAGCCTTACTGAAGTCAAGGTAGACCACATCCACAGCCTTCCCCTCATCCACTAAGTGTGTCACCTTGTCATAGAAGATCAGGTTCATCAAGCAGGACCTGCCCTTCATAAACCCATGCTGACTGGGCCTGATCGCCTGCCTGCCCTGCAACTGCCGCATGATGATGCTCATGATAATCTGCTCCATGAGCTTCCCTGGCACTGAGGTCAAATTAACAGGCAGTGTTCCCTGTGTCTACCCTCTGGCCCTTCTTGTAGATGGGCATCACGTTTGCTAGCCACCAGTCAAGTGGGACCTCCCCTGATAGCCAGGACTGCCGATAAATGATGGAAAGCGGCTTGGCCAGCTCTTCCGCCAGTTCTCTCAATACCCTCGGGTGTATCCCATCCGGCCCCATTAACCTGCTTACATCCAAATGCTGTAGCAGGTTGCCAACCATTTCCTCATGGATTGTGGGGGCCACATTCTGCTCCTCATCCCCTTCCACCAGCTCAGGGTACTGGGCGTCCAGAGAACAACTGGTTTTGCTGCTATAGACTGAGGCAAAGAAGGCGTTAAGCACCTCAGCTTTTTCCTCATCTCTGGTAACTAAGTTTCCCCCTCACAACCAGTAATGGGTGGAGTTCTCTTTAGTCCTCCTTTTTGTACTGATGTATTTATAAAAACATTTTTAGTTGTCTTTAACAGCAGTAGCCAGACTGAGCTCCAGATGAGCTTTGGCCTTTCTAATTTTGTCCCTGCACCGCCTCACAACATCCTTATAGTCCCCCTCAGTGGCCCGCCCTCTTTTCCAAAGATTATAAAGTTAGTAAGGACATCATATAATTTTATAAAATATGAAAGGCAATCAAAAAAAAAAGAGACATTATATACGGGTTGAGATGAAACCCACTGTCTGTGCCTGAAGAGTAGAACAAACCCATTATGTGAGGTTCTCTGAGTGCTAGCCATTAGGGGCACTGTGAGCTCTAACGGGGCATACCTGGGCCCCACACTTGTGCACTCTCATTTCCTTTGGAGGGAAACCTGGGCTCCACCCATAAGGGCAATCAGAGCCCCAGGACAGCACTGACTCCTCTGGAGCACATCTGTCTCAAAATGTGGAAGAAAATAAAGCAATCATTACATACTCATTTTAGTACAGCGAACAGCTTCTATTTGATAACATCTTGTGGTGTATATACTATATTACACACTACCACAATGATTATATGTCACAATCCTATTGAAATAAGCTATTTCTAGTGTAAAAGCAATGTATTAAACTTAGCCTTTTGATACTCTGGTACATATCTTTGTTGTGGGAAAATGATCTGTTGAATAGGAGGCTTTATGGCATGTGCTATGGCTTGAATAGTTTTTTAAGAAATTTTGAAATTAATTAAACTGGTAATTCTATCTAACACAATAGTACACATGCACTGTGGAAGTGTAATAGGAATCATTAACCTATAGTTCAGATGTTAGTCTAATGCATTATAGTTTCTAATAAAAAAATCTCTTTAATAGAGGGAAACAATCAATATCCAACCAGTTGAAAAGTATACTGTAGGCTAGATTTCATTCCCTCTCCTTCCAGCTGCTTTATATCACTTGGGAGTTTTTTTTTTTGTTTGTTTGTTTGTTTGTTTTAAAAAAAAAGATCTGAAACCACATTTTTCAATTACATTCTATGACTTTATCCTTTCTGAGTAGAAATTCAGTGGGCACACACAAACCTAAACCTGGGATGAAGCCCCTTTGAAAACTTCTCCTCTTGTGTTTAAACACAATTAGATACTGAAAATTAACATCATCACTAAATACAAGAAAACACTGAAGGGCATGACTTCAAACATTAGAAACTACATACTCACTATTTTCTTTTCTTCAATAGTTTCAATTACCTCATTAATATTTGTTTTCATGCTACAGAGAATATACTTTGGAACATCTGTTTGTTGAACTGGGTATCACTGAATCACAATTGGCCACTAATAGCTGCAACAAAGAAAATTATGGGAAGATTGTTTCTAAAGCACAAATGTTTGCAGTTGCTGTTTTCCAGCAGCGAATATGCTTTTGGAAAAAAGAAATAAACATTAAGAAGGGAAGCACTGTGGTCTCCCCGCTGTCAGTATCACATATTCCATGAATGGGAGCATCATTTTGTTACTATGTAGCTAAACAACTGCTTAAGTGATCGATAAAGACCATTATCTTAAATCATAGCATGAATTCCCAATATCATACATAAAATCAATAAAACACACAAAGAATAGGACTAAAAATTTCCACTAAAACATAGCCTGCTGCTTTGGAAAATAATATTTAGTAGGTTGGGTTTTTTTGTTTTACTAATTATGAGCTCAGTGGCAGTTTATTCTGCAGTAAATCTGCTGGTGTGAGATTAAACCTGTTATTGAACAGAGTTTTGAATCTACTGCAAGGCACTCATCACTGCTGGAGAGTGAACATTGCTGTTATCTCATTTAAAAGTTGGCCAGCAAAGCAGCCCATTTGTTTAAAATGCAATTAAGCTGGTGTCTTGAAGAGAAATTAGCAAGGAGTACTTCATTCTGGAGGCATAAGAGGTCTGTTCATAGACACATTAATCCTGTGATTTGGGACATCATTACAATTTGGGACTGTGTTCCGAAAGGATGTGCAGTATACACAATCGCAAAAAAAAAAAAAAAAAAAAAAAAGCTGTTCATTGAGATGGGTCAGCTCTGTTTCCTGAGCTCCCAAGATTAAGATTTTCTCCACTATTTCATGCATGTTGCACATGCTTGCTGTATATAAAAAAAAAAAAAAAAAAAAAAAGTTTAATGAAAAATATCACTGCTGAAATTAAATTATCGAACATTTAGCAGTTTACAGATTGCTAATTTGCAAGCAGGTTTGGGTTACAAAGAAAGTGGAAGTCCATTTTGTAGAAATATACAGTGAGATTATTTCAGTCTTATGGATACATGACAAGTATTCTGCTGACACTTGATATCTAAAAGAGGCTGATAAGTATTATATGTTAGAAAGCTAAGAGTAATTCTTAATTAGGGTTTTGTTGCTTTCTATGGGCCAGTAGAAAGAAAAAGAAATAAACTCAGCAAAGTTCTGTTTCCAAAAACAGTACAGTTCATCAGGAGGCAAACTGGAACACGTGGACTCTATACGCTCCTAAAATAACAAATTTATTAGAAGTCTGCAAAGTGGAGGAGCAAAAGACATGTTCTTCCCCCGTGGAACATGTCGAATGCCAAGTTCAGTCTCTACAGAAGTCAGCATAGTTATAGCAAAACAACTTTTTTTCCTTCTGACCTGTGTAACATGAGGGAACAGTCCCACCTGGAAGAACAAGTAAACAAAGGAACACACATTTTCAAAAACGTGTGTCTAAGTACACACATTTTTGCATAGAAACAATTTAGATATATCCATCTCTGGGTTCACACTACAGGGTTTGTTTGTTTACTGATGTACATTTTATAGTAAATATACAGTAACCTAGATAAGTGGTGAGTTAGAAAATGATTTGGGGTGCATTTTCTCAACTTGCCAGTAATGGCAATGCAAAAAGCATTTTTGGCTGTTGTCTATTCAGAGTATCTTCAAGTATTCCCTAAATTCTGTTCTTTATTTTTCTGGGACCCTCAGAGCATTTCCAAAGCCAGGAGTTGCAGAATAAGAGGAGTATTTTTATCATCCTGCAAACAGAGGCAGGGGAGGAGGGATCTCATAGGCAGCTACCTCTACGTCAGCTTCTTATTACACTGGCATCCTCCTCAGACAAAAGAAAAGTCTCAGCTGGCCAGGGTTAGCATTTGGTTTTTGTTCACTCTGTTTCCCAAGAGGGACCAGGACTTGACTCTGGTTGAATATTTATTCTTTATATTGCTGTGGCTTTACAGTCTCCTACCAAAACTTCATCTAGCATTTTCAGAGAGGTGACGGCAGTGGGATGCTGGTAGCAGAATACAGTTAACATTTGCTGCTGCTGTGGACAGGGATTAATTGTTGAAATTGCCAGTTCAAAATAGACTTACTAATCTATTACTAGTTTCTCATACCCCTCTGTGATCTGGCTTTGGGAAAAGTTGGTGAGACTCAGACTTAGAGCTTAAATCCAAGTGTAGCAACATCTGAAGCACAGCAGACCCTTACGACATGTGCAAACTGTCCTGAGCAGTGCTCGTCTAGTAAGTGCTGACTGGCAAATGCCCAACAAAAACAAAGGAGTTGTGTGCTACTGTGATTAAATAATCTACACATATTTATTAATGAAAAAAAAAAAATCTGAAGCAAATAAACATAAAAACATAGGCTTTCACCATCTTGTGATTTTGTCCTGCTTTTTTGTCTCTGAACTGAATGAGACTGAGGAGCAAGCTCTGGGTGATGAGTAGCAACACACTTGGAAAGGACTCCACTGAACTTCTACTTCCTTTTGTCTGTCATTACAAAGTAACACTGGACTGTAAGCTGAGTTTTTAAAGCTCCAGATTTCCTGATACTGAGAAGAGCTCCTGTGGGGATACTTCAAAGTTTTCAAAAGATAGGAGAGTCTGTGGAGAAGGCAATACCCTCTGTGTGCAGCCTACCAGGATGCCACCCAAAACAGATGTATGGTTTTAAACACTAGACTTAAATTCTACTTACAGGCAAAAATTAGTCTGTAGTGGCAACGAGGAAGTACACAGAATCAAATCACTGAAAACAACTGTTTTTTCTCTGCCAAGGGTGCCTTCAGCCCCAGCTGTATTTAGTTCAAAAACAAAAGAGTCCGCAGCTGGGGCTCAAATTGAAAATGCTACTTTCAAATGACACCGGAGGCTTAAGGTCCCCAAGGTTTTTCATTCATTTAAATGAATAAATAAATAATAACAAAACAGAAAATAAAAATATTTTCCTTTTTTTCCTGCTACACTTTCCTCAGACATAATGATTCAGCTAGTCTGAAATAGCAAACAAGTTTCAACAACATCCGTACAGGCTGGAGCCTTCATTAGTTAATCAGATCATTCCCTTTTTTGTATTCCATAATACAGTGCTTCTACTGATTTCTTTAACCTTTCAGTTTGGACACAATTAATGTAATCACACTTCTAACAATTTGGAGATGATTTCTTGCTAGCAAACTGCTACATACAGCAATGTACTTCCTATTTCTGGCTTGACTCTCAGACAGCCAACAGAAATGGGAGTTTGAAGTTAAGTTAATTTCTTTTTAATTATCTTTCCTTTCTTTCTAATTATCTTTTGATCACAGATAAGAGGAACAAATTACGAGAGTTTTTTCATTATCCACAAAAGCTGATGATGTCTGCATGTCTAGTATAACATATTGGTGATGATTACTGGTTCTGCAAGATGCGTTGACAACATTTTGAGAGGAAAGTATCTATATTACCCTAGTGCAAAATATCTTTTAAAACAGCACAGAACCATAGAAGCACACTATATCCATGAGATGACTGATTGATTTTTTGATTAGAGACAAATCAGACAAAAATTATTTTCAGCCAACATTGGTTCTTTAATATTTCCTTGATGCCCCATACAAACTCGCATAACATGAAAGCTGGGGTTAGACATTATAAAGTTACCCTCAAGAAAACAATGACATTCTCATCGAATTCTCTAATTCATTTCTTTTTTTGTTGTTGTTTGTTAGTTTTGTTTTTTTAACAGAATTTAAGAAACTTTTCTTAAAGATTTTATTTAACAGAGTAAGTCACTACCTCACTAGTGCGGCATGTCTCTATGGTATGTTCTCTAGCATTTCGTCCAGTCTCTCTAACATGCCAAGCAATTTGGCTTCTGCTTTTGCCTTTGGGAGACTATTCCACAATCTAATAGATCTCACTGTCAAGAAATTTTTCTGTGTTGCCAAGTCATTCCCAAGAGTGCCACTTTTATTTAAGGGAGGGGAACTGGTTCTGGCAATAGTGTAGTTGCTCCTCTGATATTTTCAGTTACTGGGTGCAAGTAGCCAAACACCATCTGGTACCCAGCTGGTATAGTATATTTAGAGGCACCTAAAATCTTTCCAACCCTCCCTGGCTCATCTTTGCTTTTGGAATCAGCTTCTTAATCATTTTTAATCATTGTATTGTTTTGCTATCTGGAAAATTCCTTTGTATGTATACAATTATTGGAAGGAAGAATTTAATTATAGTTCAGAGACTATTATTATGAACAAAGCAGTGAGGCAGTTTTTCTCCCTCCACTTCAGTTTAATTATCTTTAACAAGTTTTAATTGTGTATCTTTTTTCAGTTTACAGCATGTAAAGTGTCTCATGAGATGAACAAATCTGTGAAAGTGGGGCAAGGTTAGTGGCCACACTTGTACACAAACATGAGCAACAGTAGATCTCTTACAAACATGAAAGAGAATCTATATGTCAGTGTTAGCAGATAAAATACTTTTAAGTATTCAGAAACCATGTTTCAAAGACATATATTTGTACAAGACTTTACAGAGAAAATTATTTTAGCTATAATTAGATTTAAGAAAAAGGTAGACAAGTTAGAGAGATTATCTTTAAATGAACAAGGTGGTTAATTGCTACCCTAACGGAGGTCCAAATGTAGTCCCTCCCAGAGCACAACACCTATTTAATATTTATCTCGAGACTCACCAGAGTGGAAAATATGTTTTGTTTATGGCAGCACACCGCCGCAGTATAAAAATGCTACCTATTCTTCATGGCTTGATTCCCAAGTCCACTCAAATCAATGACACAAGTAGGTTTGCATTAGATCCCCAACGCATAGCTAAATATTTTACAGTATTGTAATACAAATTGCAGTAGGAGACAGGGTAGAGCAGGGATCTGATACAAATCTTCAGTAAAGTCATTGGAGTGATATATCATGTAAAAGTAAATGTGTGCTCTGCGCATTTGCTATTTAAGTCACTGGGAGTTTTGCCTTAGAATGAGATAAAGGATATGAGGCCTCCCCATCCTGCCTCGGCACGGCAGGCAGAAAGGTAAAGTCTTTCATAACAAAAATAAATGACTTGTCTGTTCCAGAGAATACAGAAAAGCAAATGTGGTCTCTATCATCTTCAAGATGCAAAATGAATATGCAAAACCAAGGTCAGCCACTACTGAGGAAGCAGCTTATTTCCCTGTGTGAAACCACTTAAAACAAGAAAGAAAACCACCCATGGAAAACAAAATCTTGTCTTTCTGAGCACACACATTTTTCTGTGGAAAAAAAAAAAAAAAAAAAAAAAAAAAGTAAGTTTCAGTGGTTGGGAGCAAACAAATACACTTCTTCACAAACTATCCCTAAAAAGAACATTTTGAGCAAATATTTTGATTCCATCTGCCACATCAGCACAGACTCCAGCTGAAGTTCTTTGTCTCAATTGGCATCTGTGCTGCTGTACACACAAACTGGGCTAGGAACTGCAGTACCCATATAAACTGGCCACCTGGCCCAGTTTGGAAGGCCTGACGAGATCAGTTTCTTTCAGTCCAAGATGAATCAAAGATATTGCTATGAGCAAAATCTGAATACAGATCCTGCTTTCCAGTGAACAGGGCATGAATACTTGAAAATAAGATTTTCAGTAGACATTCTGTAACAGAAAACATTGACTGCAAGCTCAGTATTCATATATCACGTTTGGTTTAACTTATTCCTTGTATATATGAAAATACAAAAACATTTTTAAAAATGATGAAACCTTAAAAATTAAAACTGTCCATTAAAATTAGAAAAACCCACTATAAGGGTTACTTGTATGGCTTTTACCCTCCTCATTATTGGCTTGTGTCCATTCTCAAGAGGGGGACCGGTACATTCAACGTACAGTCTGTACTGATGACCAGCACCCACAAGCTGAGAGAAATCTTCAGTGAATCAACAGCGAGATTCCGCAAAACTCTCTACACGACATCTATGAACTAGATTATTTTTTTCAGAGCCAAGTTTCAATGAATACTATTTTTTAGGATGAGGAAAGTGCTCCTTGACACAAACGTATCACTATTTTGTATGTTTATTCCAAACTACATTGATGCCATATCTTCTCAGGTGACTCTCAGGAGCACTTAAACTCTCCCCCCCCCCCAGCACTGCAGCTGAAAGTGCGTTATCTGTAGCTTTCAGTCACCAGCATTCTGAGACAGAGGCCTCTATTAAACATTTCAGCCTGAACTCTTAAATGTTACCAAATAGACATGCAATTGAAAACAATTTCCTATAATAGAAACTATTAGGTAATCTTAACTACTGACAATGATACTAGACCTGCCTATAAAAAAAAAAAAAAAAAATCAGAAAAGAAACAGAAAAATATGATTGAGAATGAAGAGCAAAGCAAATGGAAACACTAGCTATGCACTGGCACACAGTAAAAACCATGCAATTGCTACAGCATTCATCTCAATGGGAGTAAAGAGAAAATCTGTCCCCATCAGAGCAGGACTGCAAATCTTACTGCAACAAGGCCTGCTGGCAGCTCCCAGTTTTAGTGCTGTCACAAGATGGTGTTCCTCACCCCAAGTACCCTGTACTTTAAAAAATTAGTCATATTAGTACAATGAGATATAGCTACCTGCCATTTTCATAGGCAGAAAAAAAAAAAAAAAAAAAAAAAAGAGTAACAAAAGAGTACCTGATGGTCTGCTAGATGTATGACAGATGATTGCTCAACTGATTTCATCTCCTCATTCATTCCCATCAAAAACTACAGGCCTTGTAAATGCAGCATCTCCTGCCAAGCACCACAGCAGTGAAATGAAGAAAACACTTGTTCACTCTCTTAGCTGGAGGGAAGACATCAAGACAATTGGATGCTGTGGTGATGGTGGTGGGAAAACATGCATTTAGTCAAGGCTCCAAAGCATAGGAGATACAGAAGGGAGGGGACACATGAACTTTGGGAAATTAAGTATTTTACATGCTAATTGAGCAGCAGATTCTTCTTTTTTATTTACGTTTTATTATTACTATCTGTTTCATCTTCTGTTACAACCTCTGACAGCCCTTTCATCCTGGAGTCAGGCCCAAAGCAGAATCCTAGATCTCAACACTGTTGAATTTGGGAAAAGTGAAGATGCACCTCTGAATTTATCACAGCCCTGCCTCTACTCTTGACTAGAGTTCTTTATCCTACAGTCATTGTTGTCAGCAGCAAATATGTGGAGCCTATATACGTCCTTTCACACTGCAGGGCCATCTCATGGTCATGATATCCACTGATGGGAAATAAGTTAATACATGATAGTCCATTCTCACTTCTCAATGCTTAAAAGAACACAATGATTCTTAAAACAGATACAGCTGAGAGACATCTGAAATTTCTTAGTTGTTTCACACTGCCCACAGTCTACATACATATTTAAGTTTCACTACATTTTGAAGTGCCAAAACCAAAATTTGTTGGCACTTCTTGCCTCCGTGTCTCCTACTGTAGGAAATGCACATTTCAGTTTCTATGGGAACTTTTTTCCTGTGAAACTACAGTCAATTTGCATTTCTTTAGCCACTTTACAACCAAGCAAATCTGATTAACAGCCAAATAATTATTTTTTCTCACTATTAAACATTCTATTCCATTTTTTTTCTCACTGATATTTTCAGCTATCATGCCCATTTCGTACTCTGAATACATTAAAACCTGAAGTTCTATTTCTGCCATGGTTACCTGGTGATCTTAAACAGGCAAGTATTTTCCTTTGGAAGAACTTTATTTCCAATGACCAAAGTATACATTGCCCTGACTGCCTAGGACATCCACCTTACTTATAGCTTGTTTCCCAACCTATTTCTGTTAAGCACAGAGACTAGCTGAGGATTTATGCACTTTTCCTCACTGTTCATTTCAGAACTTCAAGTCTATGACTTAATAGCAATACTTGCTGTGTCATCCTTTGTGGTTAAAAATAAAAGATAGAGTTGTACTTACGGGGCAACATTTGCAATAATAGGCAGTCCTTCAATCTGTAAAGATTTATTAGAGTTTCTATTAAAGCTCCATATCATCAAATTTATTATTTGGAAACAATAATTTATGATAGATCAAACATTTCAACCATGTCAAGGCCTCAGTCAATCAGATTAATAAATAAAAATCTTTTCATCTGTTTTTAAACTGACAGTAGAAAAGGAGTAGGGGAGAAAGCACCATTTGGGGACTAAATTTAAACATGTTTCTAACTGAATGTTTGTCTAGCACCAATAGTTCTGGTATTTCAAGATTAAAAAAAAAAAAAAAAAGCCAAATACAAACATTTTGTGATGCTGTCTAGTCAGTTTCCAAGGACTGTAGTCCAAAAATGTTTTGCTGTGTGGAGTCCTCTACAAAGTGGACTGTTACAGCTTTTCCGTGATTCCTAACAGCATATTATTGGTAAATGGCTCTCCACTGTTATAACTTTTAAACTTATCTAATAAAAGTTTTAGTTAGAAAATGAAAGCAGGAATGAATACAGAGACCAAGATAACTTGAGTGATTTTACACTGCTATAGCTCATGATTTGTGACACTTGGTATATCAAAAATAAGGTAAGTAAAGTGAGATTTGATAGGTAGGTGATAGCACAGGAATAGTCAACTATAGAAAAGTCATATTATGGAAGAGGATTATACAATCCTTTTGAGAAGAGAGCAAGGGAATTCTTGGCTGTAGTAGCATTGCTCAAAGAGATGTTGCTGCAGGGACAAGAATATTGCAAGGCAAGATCTCACTGGGATGAGAACATAAAACAGAAAAATAGAGCAAATGAACTCCTAGTAAAATAACCAAGTTGGGAATTACTTTGTTACGACAGTTTCTGTCCTATTCATCAAACAGATTATTTGGGTTTGTACAGGGAAGAGCTATAAGTTCTATTGAAGGGGACCACAATGAATATGATTCATCTTTTAATGAATGTTTAGTGTTTAGTCTTTAATATGCCATACCACCAACTATGTGTTTTAGACAGATGTTATTTATAACACAAAGCACAGACACTGAATATCTCTTTACAGTAAAGCAGTTCATTAAGCTATCAAAGAAGCAGTCAAAGTACAATAAAATCATAGCTGTTGTGCTTTGTCACAAAAAAAGAAAAAAAAAAAAAAAACTTAATGTTGAAATTGCAGACTTAAAGGTAACATGCAACCTGTGACTTCTGGTGACTTAAGCACAGAAGTTGAGCTTCCAATTGTTACAATCTCTAATCCTGCAGTGTGTGTAAAAGTTATTAAGAAAATAATTCTGGAGTTTTCTTTGCTAATTAGGCATCAAATATGCATATATTAAAGAAAATAAAAACACAACTAATTTAACTGACTAATATCTTCCTTTTGGTAATGAAAAAAGGATGATATGGCATTTATGTGGGTACTTCAGTACCACCAAAAATAAGGCCTGACTGACTCAGCTATAAATTGGGTGGTTGAATATTGCGGTTTCTTACTCTCAGCAAGCCCAGTGGGAAAACTGCTTATTTACATCACAGATTCTCTCAGGACTGGCTTATCTCTGTTTTTCCCTTTCACTCTTTGTATATGAGATTTAGAATGAACATCAATAGAAGGATGCAAACTCAAATTTCCAGTCTGTAAGCACCACAGCTATAGTCACTTAAAATAGCAGAGGCATTTGATAAGTGATGGTAATTCTCAAGAGTGATGTTAACCCACCAATAAAGTACACCTTATCATAAAATGACAGCACATTACAGGTAAGGTGAGCAGACCATAAAAACCAGCTCTGTAGGATGTTTTCCATGTCTATTCATGACCAGCTTAGCTATTTTTGACCTGGACTTGGAGAACACAAGACATTTAGAGCAAAAGGTAGCTCTTAGGACAAGGCAAGAAGTGGGATGAGAAATGGACATTTTCAGTGTCTTTTTGAGAGACTTGAATATAAAAAGGTTAGATCCAACATCCTGGAGTACTGTCTATGCTGGTCTTCAGGAAAATCTGAATGCCTCATATGCGTGAGAGTTACACATACAAACATGTACTTCAGATGCATCTCATGGAATTCTAGGAGCAGTGGTAATTTTGTATTTGTAATTTTATAGCATTTTACTCTGATATGAAACTTACATGCTTTTGGAAGATATTATGTCTGAATTGTCTTTGTATAATGGGATCCCAGGCACAATCAGCAATCCATATCTGAGCTTTATCAATAGATATTATATATTATACAACCTCTCAGAATGGGTAAGACCCACACGTTCAATAAATATTCTGAGCAAGAATGTTTCCCAAAGCAACCAACATTATTTCCCTTTAATCAGAAATAGATCTATATTGAAAGACCTCTATGAACCTACTATGTGAAAACAGACCGCTTGCTTATTTATCAAATTCTCAAATATCAAATATATTCTCTTGAAATACACACCAACAATAATAATAGTCTTGCATCTGCTTTCATACACAATATTGATTAGTATCACTGTACCTTATAATCTAGTACGATCCATATACATAAGCTCAAAAAATGTAATGTACATAATCTCAAATATTGTCTATTTTTGAAAAGGTAGATATACCTGCATTCACAATTTTCATCGATCTATGATATTCTGAGTCAGATGGTATAGATAATTTTACATTTACACTCAGAAGTCTTAGCTGAAAAAAACATGGATTCAGGATGTAATCATTCCATATTCAGCATCTAACTGATGAGTTTCTATGTGATTATTCTTTAATTCTAGCTAATAATTGTGTGCTTTCATTCTTAAAAAGTATGCAGGAAGGATTAAATCCACAAAATGGTATAGGTATCATAACATTAATCATACCAATATTGGTGATATCTAGATGCCTAAGCATTAAAAATGGACACAGCATTCAGAAAACATGAAAGAGAACCGAGAATGAGCTTCACAAACCTGACAAAGACGACACTTTAACCAGATGATGGCAAACATGGAAAAGTGAGTATGGTCCTTCTCATGAAATTAAACCATTAACTCCAGATTACAAAACCATGACTCTACTCAGAATTTACAATAATGAATGCTTGACTGACAAATGGGTTGCAGCTATGCTGATTTTTTTTTTCCTTTTTTTTTTCTCACAGTTTTAGGTGAAGGAAAACAAGGTTAAAAAAAAAAAAAAAAGAAAAAGAAAAAAAAAAAAAAAGAAAAAGAAAAAGCTCCCTCAATTTATTCTCTGAAATGTAATTCGTAGAGCATTTCCTGGGAGATCTTGAATAAAATACCTTTCACACCACATTTGAAGGAGGTACTTGAATTCATGACTGCAGCTCCACAATGAGCATCCTCAACAGCTGAATATAAAGAACTTCAGGCTAGTTATGAACAGAAGTCCTTGTTAAGTTTGAGCAAAGCAGAGTTTTGAACATGGGTGTCCTGTTGTCCTGTGCATCACAGATGAGGCTACAACAGCTTTCAAAGAATACAGAAGAGGAAGGAAGGTAGGCAACCCTCAGTGAATTTTGTGTATTATAAACTTGTAATGAATCCATCCCCAGAGACACAGCAGGCAAGGGAATGCATCCTCTCTCGGTTTAGCCTGGGAGCAAGGGATAAGCAGCCTACTGCTGTTCAGCAGTTATGGCCACCAGAAGAAATTTAGGCACCATGGCAAGCCACAACTTTAGGTTGGAAGTGGCACTGACAGTATGAATTTAAACAAAACTGAGATGTCCAAACCTCTTTGGGTTTAGCCCTGAAAATAATGAGAGTAGTGGTATTTTTAAGATTCAAAGGCTATGTGTAAAGACCTGCAACTGAGAGTCAAAAACACCCTTCTATTTAAAACAGTCTCAATTCCCAGAAATCAATATATAGAAATGAAAAGAATCAATACCTTCAAAATAGCCTTTGAGATATAAGTGTTTGAACACCAATACAATGCACTTTTTAAAAAATGGCATACAGTTCTGTGGGAGGGCAGACCCTATGTAGCAGGAGAATAACAGGCTTCAAACTCCTTTAGACAACTGGAAGATTTAAGTGAGATCCCTCTTAATGCACTTGTAAAAAGAATGTAAATTTATATGACAAAAAACTAGAACTTTTAAGACATATAAAAGTTTTTAAATTACCTTTGAGTTCTCTCCATAATATTTTATGAAGCTTTTTTGAACTATTTTTTGTCATGGCTGTGTGTCAGGTGTCTATTGCAAGGTGCTGCAGAGGGGGCTGCAGGCCGGTCTCTGTGAGGCGATGCCAGACACAGCTGGGTCCAGCCGGCTCTGCAGTGGGCCCACCACAAGACACAGCTGAGCCATCAGCAAAGCTGGTGGCACCTCTGTGAAAACTTGTTTAAGAAAGAGCAAAATGCTGCAGAGGAGAGTGAGGAAGAAGGTGTAAGAAACAGCCTGGGAATGCTGAGGTAAGAGAAGGGGAAGGGGGTGGAGATACTCCAGGCACCAGTGTAGAGAATCCCCGTGCAGCCAAGGAGAGGCCCGCACCAGAGCAGATATCCACACTGCAGCGCCATGGGAAGGGCCCACACTGGAATGGGGGAAAAGTGTGAGGAGGGAGCAGCAGAGAGGAGCAGTGGTGAACTGAGCTTAATCCTCCTCCACCGCTCCCCCATGCACAGCCCTGGATGTGGGGTGGGTAAAGGAGACAGCAATGAAAAAATGGATTTGAGCATGGGTAAACACCAGGAGAAAGGTATTGTTTTAAATTGACTTTGTTTCTCACTAACCAAATCTATTTTAATTAGGAATATATTACATGTATTTTCCTCAAGTCAAGCCTGTTTTGCCTCTGATGGTAATTGGTAAGTTATCTCACTCTGTCTTTATCTTAACCTCATGAGCTTTTTCATCTTATATTCTCCTCTGTCCTGTTGAGGAGGGGAAGTGAGAGGAGCTGGGTGAGCACCTGGACAGCCAGCCAAGTTCAACCCACCACAGCTTGTATAAAAGGCCTAATTTTTGCAGTAACATCAGCTGCATCTCTCCATGGGATTACCTTTACTGACTGTAGTAATTTCTCTAGCTAGATAATCATGCAAAAGCAAAACTTCTGATTGTCTGCGCCTCTTTTGGCCTCTATATCCAGACTAATAACCTGTATTTATATTTCTTCAAAGTACTTTACATCTCTTGTATGTATTTCTGCTGTTGCAAAATATGTATGAGAGCATTTTTAATGATATTGGCAAATCTGTCTCAATAACAAATTAGTTTTTTCTTTTTTTTTTCCTTTCTTCAAGACTAACCTTAATGTGGCAGTCTTCCAACGCCTTTATTATTATTATTATTATTCATTATTTGTTTTTTTTTTTTAACCAGGTAAAAAAAAAAAAAAAAAAAGGACATCTGTACAGGACAAATTTACTGGGGCTTTTGATATAGCAGTTGACTAATCTACTGTTACCTGAGTTTGAAGTCAGTATACACTTTCCCTGGAAAGTGGAATCTGGCACAAAGGCACAACCAGATAATAAATAAAAACATTCATATTTAAGTTAATTCAGTTTCTTCTCAGGGAATTTGTAAAAAGCTATGAATAAAATAAAAAACAATGGAGAAAATGTGATTCTGCTTTATGTAGTTGACTGACAAATATTCTGCATCAGAGAGTTTACCTCAGATTCAGAAGCATTAAAGGTAAGCAATGCCTATTGCAGGCTCAAGCAAAAGCAGTGGTTTTGTGGGATCTGTGAGCTTGCTCAGATTGACAGTCCATGTACATTGCACTATTCACCCCAATTCTTCTCTTTTAAACTTCTGTACCCTTGTATAGTGTCTATGTTTTAGAGTCTCACGAAGATTTACTCACTTGTACATCAGAAAAAAAAAATAATTTTTGGTGGGAAAAAAAAAGAAAAGAAAAGAAAAATGTTGCTGGGGGCAAGTTCCTAGTGAAGCAATACCTCATCCTGAGAGTTTCTACTCAGAAGCCAGGCTCAGAGCTTGTTTCTCTTCAGGTTACAAGTTTCAACTGTCACAAAGCACAAGATTAACAGTTATAAAAACTTGAGAATGGTACTAAACACAGTGCTGGGAAGAGAGACTTTCTACATTGCATACAGTAGTGCCCCAAGCTACTTAAACACCAGACTGATATGCAACTAATGAGTATTTCTTTAGAATAGTTACGATTCTTTTCTTTAGGTGATGTATCCCAACCAGAAGTTGTCCTGTAAGAATGAGGAATCTTGACATTATTTCTTTTGATGCTGAACTAACAGTCTTAATACATCAATACAATAAAATATCTTTACCTGATATTTTATGTTACCTGGTGGCTTTGAACACCTATTTTAATTAAGAAGCAGCTGACACATTGAACATTTCAGTTCAAGTCAGTTTTCCACAGATGAAATACTGAACAGTAATAATGGAAGGGTACAAACAACATCAGTAAATCCTCATCTGTAACACTAAGATACAGGCAATCATCTACAAAACATAGTGGGAGGAAAAAAGGCTTAATGAGACAGTAGGCCTGCTACCAAAAAATAAAGGAAAATTAGGTAGAAGGCAGAATTCCATGAACTGAATAACAGAAATAAGGATTAAATCCTGTCTCACTGAAATCAGCAGCAAAACTCTTGGGGCTGGCTAATCAGATCTCACACCAAGCAAATTAAAAGAGGCCTATGCCACAGAAAGAGTAGAGAAAGCGAAAGAATAAAATTTGTGCCAGGATAGCAGAACCCAACACGAGACAGAATTGCCAATATTTCATTATGACATACCATTTTTGAATGCCAACTTATTATAGACAATAAAAACATCAAAAAGCCAGTGGATGTGGTGTTTCACAAGGAACCCATCACTTTTACCCAAATGATTGCCATTTATGTGAATCTAAAAATAAAATTTCACAATTTTCTGTCAGAATTTATTGTTTCAAGCAGAACACCATTTATTATTTGAATTAAATAATTATTATTTCACAGTACAGTTTCACTCCTTTCCCAGTCATTGACAGAGAACTGAAAATTCATTTTGCATGTATCTATTCATTTCATTCTTTTCTTTCCCTCTAGCTTTTAAACACCATCAGGAATATCTCATCTCTCCATAGCAAACAAAGCAACATTTTCATCTTCAAAACCTCAGAGAACCTAAATCATTTTTCATAAGATTGAGAAGTAGAGAGAGGTTCTGTCTGGACTGACTCCCCTATTTTTACACCTGCATTATCCTCCTGGATTATCCTGCTGACAGCTGCTTCTGCACAGAAAACATGCTATTATATATGCACACCACTGACTGAAGTCTCTTGCTTTTTCAAGCCATGCTCACCCACTTCAAAGTTGATACTGTGCCATCAGCACTATTTTAGTACAGGTTTCAAAAAGCATTTCATTATTTAGGATTCTGCAACAAGGACACCCTGTATGCTGTGGCAAGAGAGGTGTAGGATAGAAGGGAGTAAGAATAAATAGCTGACAAACATAGAGAGAGCAGTGACAAAGGTTCCCACCTTTGTTTGCAGAGAAGTCTGCAGCTGAACGAATAACAGCAGTCCCCTTTTGGCACCACATTCATTTTAACATCAGTGAGGAACAGTTGGCATCTGTAAACTTTGTTTACCTGGACACCAGATCAAATTGATGGAATACTTCATCTCTTAGAAATGTTGAGGATTACAGCAAAATTCTCCCTTTAACATGCACTTGCAAGTCTATTTTAGAACACAGAAAGGAGTTTTCTGTAAATAGTGTATTATCTGAAAATAATGAGAAGGTAGCTGGTTTTTGCAGAAGCCAAAGATGTTAATGAACGTACCTAAAATTCTAGCAGAATACTAGGTTTTGCAGCAAGGAAGAAACTGTAAAAAAGGAATAACATACTGATAAATAAATAAATAAATAAATAAAAATCCTGTGGGGCACAAATAGAAGATCTGACATTTTCTGACAGTTTAGCTAAATCCATTGTAATGAGAAAAGAAAGATTCTGTACAAAATCAATTCTGTTTGCAATACTTATCCTTGGATGTTGTGAAGAACCATTTCACATCTCAGAGATGACATCCTTTTCTGTAGGGTCTAATCCAAAAATCATTTAAGTTAGTGGGCTGAAAATGACTCAACTCAACTAGGAATGATAGCATCTGCCATAAGATTTGTTTCACATCTCTACAGTTTCAAAAGCATCACAGACATATCTCCAGGAACAGGATGAGAGGAGAGGGAAATGTTCAAATACCCCCAAATCTTTGTTTAATTTTTCCACTGTTTGAAACCTTTCCCATCGTTTTCATGGTCTTAAAAAATGTTCCATCTCATCACAGGACACAATGAAAAAGGAAGCACAAATATCAGTTTTGCAATGTGCAATCTGCATAGTAAAGTTACGTTATTGTTGTTTTTAAGTTAATTCAAATATTTAATTTAAAATGTTTATATAAAATAGAAGATACAATGGAAACATATAAACACATCACATGAAAGGATTTACTTGAAAATGAATAGACTGGAGAAAAAGGAACTACGATGCTTATGGAAAAAGATGAAAAGAATAGAAAGTAAAAGCTAGAATACTCAAGCCAAGACTCTTAGGCAAACAAATATACTTTGATGGAAAAGAATGTGAAGTTTTACATTTAAATGTTTTAAACTATTTAATTTTGTATATTTAAACAAAGAGGAAATGGGAAACTTCCTGCACAGAACAATTTGGATGGCAGTTTGCTCCACTGAGAGATAGGAAGAACTAAGGCTATAAATATGGCCATGCTGACAGTTTTATGCACAGCTTTCTTACCAGGGTGAAGTCAAACAAATCAGAGGTGTACTTGTGAAAGAACTTATTAAAAAGATGTCTGGAAAATTAACATATTTAACATATTCACATGCTACTTAGTAAAACGTTCAGGAAGAGAAATTGTTTCTGGTTTTGAGACCTAAATAAGTAAAATTACAAAAAGCAACACAAACCAATACCATAGCAGTACTGAAGCCGGTGCTGATTAAATTGTGGAATAATTTGCCAAGCACTATGTCAGATATTCCATAGCTTAAGATAACAGAGACTTGAAAAAAATCCACGGGAAATGCTGTAGGAAATGGGCTGGAGGATGGCCAAAATGACTAACAAATCTTTACTGCCTATAATCCAAGTAAGAAATGAAAAGAAAGATAAAGGAGAATAAACAGTGCTCTCCCTTTCTTCTGTCACTTGAATGGCCAGCAGCCTCCCCCAGCAATGCTGCAATCACCACATCTCACCTCTTGCCACACCACCCAGGGAATTACTGTACCGCATGTGTGCTTCAGTGACCTCCATGGACAGAAGCAAATGCATTTCCTAATTCTGTGAGGTATTCAGTCTTTAGGGAAGGAAATTAAACCAAATCTTTTGCTCCATACCTTACTGAAAGGGCATGTCTTTGTACACTTCAAATATAGCAGAACTCTCTCCAGAATGGTTTTGCTTTTAAAAACTGATGGAGTGGGAGGAAGAGAAGAGGAGGGGAATCCACAGTGTGGGTTGCTTTTCACAAACCCTTGTTAACTGTGTTCCTTGATTAGTTGTTAAAATTCTTTATACACTCCATAAGGAGAGAGGGGATGGAAGCACAACTTTCTTGTTAGATAACTGCTGTAGGAAGAAGGTCTGCCTACTACTTCATATGATAGCTTGTTGATTAGCGATCTTGCCCAGCAAATTGGAAATCCAGATTAAATTCCTTCTCCTGCTTTACTATATTCAGAATCACATCTTCTATTTTCCAAGAGCCATGTAATCTACCATAGGCTGCTTGATGGCAAGACATCAGCAACATCTTTTGTTAAAGCTGCATCACTGTACTGGGAAAAGAAACAGATTCCTTGGGCCATAAACACAGAACTGAAAGAACAAAATTGTAAATTCGAACAGGGTAAGACAAGTGGTTGTATTCATACGGTGAGCAAGAGACCTAATTTCCTATCCTTATACTTAGGATACCTTATTTTACATAATAATGATTTAACCATTTAGGAAATTTAGGGAGATACACGCCTTATTATGATCTATTTTAAGCATTTCTGGCTTATATCTTTACTAATTCACTTGCTAATTTTCCACCATCTATGGCATTCACCTTTTGTTGTGTTGACCTCTGAAATGAAATATTAGGTGAAAAGAGGAGCGGGATGTTTAATATCCAAGGTTACTCCTGGAATACATTTTCTTCAGGAATAGCAAAGATACACACCATGCATATTTCAAGCAAGAGAAACTTCAAAAATCTGCTTTCCATCCCATTTTCACTTCCATACTCAATGAAATGTATGCAGCTGATGTGAAATAAATACAGATACTCTGTTTCCCATTCTCTTTTAACTAACTCTAATAGAAATCATGAATACACCTAGCAAAGTCAGGGAAATCACTGTGCTAAATAATAGTTTGAGGACAGAATGCATGTTTCAAACTTTTTACGTGCTCCTTACTACTTGTACAGTTGACAAAACTCTCTAACAAAACTTGGAGAAAGACTACATTTGTTTAAGACACCTGTATTTCTTTTTTTGTTATTTACTTTTTCTTTTTTTTTCTTTTCCAACTCCATGTTCAAAGACAAGACTGGCTTTTTATGGCTTAAATCTGGTTTACAATTTAAGTGCATTCATTGTTCTTTACGTGTTTGAAAGTTTCTTTATAGCTAATAGTTTTACAGTAGCTAAAATGCCCAAACAAATACACAGAGTATTTACTCATGAAAATTTGATGACAATTTTTTCATATTTCTTGCAATCTGTACATGTTTTGTCTAATTATTTTTGGAAGTACATCTGCTTGGACACCTGCAGAATTACTGCAAGCTGTCATTTTCATTCGTGAAGCATTATTTAAATTTTAGATTTGGCATCTAACAAAAACAAACAAAAATACTATTGATTATTACAATGCAGCAGCTATTATTTACTGAGTTTGACTCTTATGGAATCATAGAAAATGCCTTCAAACTGAATCTTTATGTTACAACTATGGAGCAGAGGAAAAATCACTGTGAATTTACATCTTCCTAGTATGATATATTTTATTCTGATTAAGCCCATGCAAAACTTATTGGCCCAGATAACTTGTAAACACTGACAATATGTTTTTTTTGTTTTTTTTTGTTTTTTTTTTTTTCCTTCAAAGTACTGTCAAAAACTTCCACATTGGTCCCAGTAATATAAGTCTCAGTAACAGGCCCTGTTTGACAGACTAGGACACAGAAAGCCGTCAACCTAAGAGTAGACTGTAGATGATTGTTAAGGGGATTTGGTACTTCGTGTATTTTGCCTAATAGGGGAGCCTGTGCTCAGCATTTCCTGAAGCAAAAGAAGACAGATGAAATCTCTGGGCACTTCATTGCTGCTGCCTCTCAAAGATTTCCTGTCAAAACGGGCCTATAAGGGAAGAAAGGTTTTCAATAACTTTTTTTTTTTTTTTTTTTTTTTTTTTTTTACCTGGCAGGATTTCCAGTCTTGCTATGAAAGAGTTTGAAGGCACTGTCTTTGTAAAAACAGTGCTGCCAAACTACCATATCTAGTTGTGTTTAAAAATAAAAAAGCAATATGACTCACATTACCATAGTGTATACTGTAAAACTAGTTTTGATTGACACTCTATCCATATTTTATATGGTGCTTTTTTTCTTCCGTCAAATGGAGCAAGTGACCTTGATGTTAGTGTGCTTTGCAACTTAAACAGGGAAAGCATATTTGTTGTCAACTTCTTCAGGGATACAATTTTCAACAGAGTACATAGGGAAAAGGAACACAAGTCCCATTATTAATAATAGGAGTTATTCATGTAATTCCCTGTTCACCTCATTGAGACTTCACCCTTTTATGTCAGCCTTCTTAGAAGGTTGCACCTATGCAAATTTTAACCGTACAGAATTAAAAGGCACAAAGAAAATGGCAATTTTTTCAGTATCAACTCTAAATAAAAAATGTTGTACATGACTGAAAATCTAAAATCCCACATGGAATTTTATCTTGGGTGCTACACACAAGTGAAATGGTTGCATTAGAAATAGCTACACATACATAGCAACTGCAAGTGTTTTCCCTTACTTCAGCATTAAAAATGAACACACTGAAATCTCATTTTTAAAACTATCTAGGAATTTGTAAATGGATTTGAGAAAAAGAAGATAATATCCAAAATGGACAAATCATACTCAACATGCAACTTAAGTATAAGAAACACTGCTGTCCTTTATGCCAAACACTGTGGCAGGGTTGAGACAGGGGCACTTGACTTGCCTCCTTTTGAGAAGCCTTCACCTTTTTTAGCTTTGGGTTTGTAGTGGTTTCCTGCTAGCAAGGGGCTACTTAACCTGTTCTTCTATGGGCTTTTCTCCTGGGACTGGGGCAGGAAATTCAGGTTTTGTAGGTTTGAGCTGATAAATTAACTTGATTTATTGCAGAGTATACGGAGGATTTCACTTTGTGGTCTGACAACCCCATGCGGTCTGAGAAAACAAAAGTGATGCACATTAACTATGTTGAAATGGACTATGGAAGAAAATTCAATTTGCTGTAGAGTGGTTTGCTCCACAAAGTCTATTGAATAAGGAAAAAGTAGGGAAAAAGAAAACAAGCGATATAAGACTCAATGTCTAGCATAGGTAAGGAAAATCAAAATCTGACTGGAAAAATGTTAACACTTTACTGTGTTTTAAAAGGAGTAGGAGGAAGCAATTATCAAATTGTAATGAGGGATACTTTTCCCA
Organism: Oxyura jamaicensis; assembly: GCF_011077185.1. Classification (NCBI taxonomy): domain Eukaryota; kingdom Metazoa; phylum Chordata; class Aves; order Anseriformes; family Anatidae; genus Oxyura; species Oxyura jamaicensis. The sequence continues at coordinate 17,952,011 of NC_048900.1, read as the reverse complement.
GGAAATGAGAGCAGCAGATGCTATGGGGAAAGGAGAAGGGAGGGCAGAGGACACAGCACCAAAAGCAAGGACCAAGACCAAGAAAAAAAATCAGTGGAATTGGGAAGAACAGTCTGTGGACGTGGTCTACCTTGACTTCACTAAGGTGTTTGACACCGTTCCCCACAGCATTCTCCTCAGGAAACTGGCTGCTCATGGCTTGGACTGGCGTACACTTTGTTGGGTTAAGAGCTGGCTGGATGGCCAGGCCCAGAGAGTTGTGGTGAATGGAGTCAAATCCAGTTGGAGGCCGGTCACTAGTGGAGTCCCCCAGGGCTCGGTACTGGCACCAGTCCTCTTTAACATCTTTATCAATGATCTGGACGAGGGGATCGAGTGCGCCCTCAGCAAGTTTGCAAATGACACCAAGTTAGGTGCGTGTGTCGATCTGCTCGAGGGTAGGAAGGCTCTGCAGGAGGATCTGGATAGGCTGCACCGATGGGCCGAGGCCAACGGTATGAAGTTCAACAAGGCCAAGTGCCGGGTCCTGCACCTAGGGCACAACAACCCCAAACAGAGCTACAGGCTGGGAGATGTGTGGTTAGAAAGCTGCCTGGCAGAGACGGACCTGGGAGTATTGGTTGATAGTCGGCTAAATATGAGCCAGCAGTGTGCTCAGGTGGCCAAGAAGGCCAGGAGCATTCTGTCTTGCATAAGAAACAGCGTGGTCAGCAGGTCCAGGGAAGTGATTGTCCCCCTGTACTCGGCCACACCTCGAGTACTGTGTTCAGTTTTGGGCCCCTCGCTACAAGAAGGACATGGAGGTGCTTGAGCGAGTCCAGAGAAGGGCTATGAAGCTGGTGAAGGGTCTGGAGAACAAGTCTTATGAGGAGCGGCTGCGGGAGCTGGGACTGTTTAGCCTGGAGAAGAGGAGGCTCAGGGGCGACCTTATCGCTCTCTACAGGTACCTGAAAGGAGGCTGTAGCAAGGTGGGGGTGGGTCTATTCTCCCACGTGCCTGGTGACAGCACGAGGGGGAAGGGGCTAAAGTTGCACCAGGGGAGGTTTAGGTTGGATATTAGGAAGAACTTCTTTACTGAAAGGGTTGTTAGTCACTGGAATAGGCTGCCCAGGGAAGTGGTTGAGTCACCATCCCTGGAGGTCTTTAAAAGACATTTAGATGTACAGCTTAGGGATATGGTTTAGTGGAGGACTTGTTAGCATTAGGTCCAAGGTTGGACTCGGTGATCTTGGAGGTCTCTTCCAACCTAGACTATTCTGTGATTCTGTGATTCTGTGATTCAAAGTCAGTGGCTATCAGAAGGCTAAGGAAGACTTTCAGGGTAACATGGGTGTACTTGCATATTCAGACAGCCTGCCCAACAGAGTTACATAGGTGAGTGACTTCGAAAGATTAAAGACTCAAGATATGCAGTGACAAATGCATGAACAAGTTGTTCAAGAAACTGAGCATGAAACTTCAGTAGAGATAGATGCAGCTTCTGTAGCACAGGCTTAGTAGACAGCAGACCTGCAAAGGAAATCATCATACCAGCACTACATCAGAAGATATAGTAACTTAGAGATTTATTTGAAGGTGTTTCTTGTTTAATTTGTGCAGAAAAGATCTCCAAGCCATACTGAAAACAGTATATAACTGCAGGGGAAAAGAGTCTACATTAAAATTTTACAGAAGGTGTTAAAATACCTAAAGCAAATAGGAAATACAGAATTAAAGATGCCACATGTTTACAAAATCCCTCTCTCCCCTCCTCTGGGAAAAGAGGCCTTCAGGCTTAAAGAGAAAAATATTCCAGGACATCGCAAAGAAAGCAGATGCTTTTCTGCAGCCTGAGTCAAACAGAAATTAGTATTCATGCAAAAGGCTTAGCACAGTTTACCAATAGCTCTGTTGGCCTATTATTGCAATGCTTTGTCTTGGCAGGAAATCTGGGAATCATATTCCTAAAAGTAAGAATGTTTTGGAAACTACTGCATGGATTTTTTTTAAATGCATACTTCAAACACATATGAAGATATATAATATTTTCATTAAATTACTACAAAATATTTCAATAGCCTATTAAGTTGGATGACAGTAGGGCCATCCCTGAGCTGGATAAAGATACTCTTCAGCTGCATGAGAGTTCTTGAGCCATGAAGTGAATTGCAGTATTGGAGTGGGAGCTGTTAGCTCTCCCCTTCTTCATTCCCTCACAATTCCAATCTTTGACAGGTATCTGTAAATATTTCTGGAAAAAAGAGCTTAGCTGCATGTTTTTTTTTGTTGTTTGTTTGTTTGTTTTTTCTTGCAGCAACTTTTCATTAGGTGAACCTCCTATAATTCAGCTGCACAGGATTTTTATTTTTTTTTCATGAGGCTGGAAATGTTTTTTAAAAAAACAAGTTAGTTCACCAGACTAGAAAGACAGAAAAGGAAAAGAAATGTCTTTAGAAGTACTGTTCAGTCTGTAGCAGGACTTCTGCTTTGAAACTTTAGATAAAGATGTAAAAACAGGCATTTCCTTAACAGACTGCTAGAATTTCACATGATGCTACCCTTGAAAGTAAAGGATTGATGCTCTGGAGCTAGACAGGCTTCTCTCACTGTGACTTGGCATAGACATGGAGCTAAAATTCATTTAGGCCAGAAGATATTAATTTTACTCGTGACATTTTCTTTGTCCACCTCCAAGTGATTAAATACTGAGCAGTGTCTGATGAGCTACAGATGTATCTGTGAGAAGAAGTCACAAGGCAGGATGTTCTTTTTCTTGCAGAACATGATTGGAAATAAAGGAGAATATTAGAAAAGGGAAAAAAAAAAAAAAAAAAAAAAAAAGAGAAATCCCATGTCCATCTTCTCTCTGATTCATTTTCTGACCAATCAAAATTAACAGTCAAAAATGTCTTTAAAGCCTTGTTTAAGGCTTTAATACAAGAGCTCTCTCATACATGCCCTACAAGAAGGTTTGAATTAACAAATACAACCAAAACCAAACTTCTGTTCATGGCCAAGGGCAACCTGACCTTTGTTCTGCACATATGCCATAGTTAAAACAAAACATGAAAAAAAGAACATTTCTTTCATCTCATCTCATATTGTTTTATGGAAATGTAGGCTCTAATGAGACACTTTTTTAAAAACACCATTAGATTATTCAGCAAAACCAGATGATGCACTATAATTCATTTCTAAAACCATCTTCTCTGAGAAAGGCAGACACCATCCTTTTGAGGATTCCTTGCCCCCTTTATCAAGAATAGAAGCTTACACTTAGAGTCATGACTTCCATCATCCCAGAAAATGACATTGTCCTGTACAACTCTCACAATTTAATACCTTTCTCATTACCAAGATTCTTCTTCCAGCAGCTATTTCCACACCATCTTGCAATATAGAGAAAGTGACTAGAAACCAATCACATCATTAAAAATTTTCAAGTTAAAACCTGCTGAGATCTACAAGACTTGCTAGTGTACTGAATGTAGAAATAGAGAAAGCACAAGATGGGTTGTTACATGCAGCCTGTGTCTTCTATCATCAAAAATCATATTATTCTTTTCAAGTATTGACATTGCTAAAGTTATTTTGAGTAGAGGCTCATAAAATCTGTAGCCAGTTAGTCACTCCATTAAGTTTTCAGAGCACTCTTCAGGACAAACAGTTCATCCGTCTACAAATTACAAGCAATATTTTCTCAGTAGTAAGAGTACAGGATACAGACACAGTAAGAAAGATGTCCAGGGCCACACATCAGAACAAATGTATGAAGACTGGAGAGGAGCTGATGTAACCACAGTGATGTAGAAGCATTTTTGTCTGATGTTGTAACCCCCTGATGGAGTTTCAGCCAGGATTTTACAAGCTAAATAACACCTCTGTTTAGAATTTAATTGAATGAAAATCTTCACATAGACTTAAAAGAAATAATAAAGTAAAATAGAAGAGAAGAGAAGAGAAGAGAAGAGAAGAGAAGAGAAGAGAAGAG
>NC_048900.1:17867053-17948031 GCF_011077185.1 Oxyura jamaicensis | reverse complement strand
AAGAGAAGAGAAGAGAAGAGAAGAGAAGAGAAGAGAAGAGAAGAGAATAAAAATAAAATAAAATAAATGGCCCCTGGTATTTTGACTTCAGAAAGTCCATCGTCCACATAATTTACCATCTAAATACAAGGAAAGAAACAAAAGAAGAATATGACTGTGAATCACACTGGAACCATAATGTTCAAATATGCAGAAATCTGTTCTGCATACAATGATTGCAAGTTCAGTCCTTGTCCTAGAGAACAATATGCCAAACTATGCAAACGTAATGCTTTGCTTCTTAAATTTGTGTAGGCTTTAAAGCACTTTGATGGTCTTGCTATATTGTTTTTATATAATTTCCAAGTATTGTTCTTATTCTGGCTTTGTTTTCCTTTCTTTGTCTTTGCACTAGAGTCTCTGAAAATTCAGTTGGTGAATTTGTGGTGCCAAAAACACTGAGGCTGTTTTTAGAATAAAGTTAAACTCCAAACAAGTAAGAAAGGCAGAATGTGGCTTTGGCAGCCTTCTTAACAGAAATAATGAGCTTTAGGAAAAAAAAAAAAAAAAAAAAAAAAAATCACAACCAAAAAACCACTCCCCCTTAAACAGAAGTGGAACTGCAACAGATAGCTGGGTTCAAATACTTATCACGTATTTTCACTTTTTACCATCTTCTGTCTCAATCATAATTTTTCCTCCCGTCTGAACCTATGTTTGGCTGCTAAGTAAGACTAAGTAAGACTGTGGTGGTTTTACTCAGCTAAGCAGCTGAACTCCACCACAACTGTTCTCTCACTCCCCCTCCTTAAAGGGAACGGGGGAGAAAATACAATGAAAAGGGCTCAAGAGTTGAAATAAGGACAGGAGATCACTCAATAATTATCATCACAGTCAAAACAGATGCAGCACAGGGAAATTAGAGTAACTTATTACCTATTGCTAACAAGCTAGAACAGTGAGAAACTAAAAAATAAACTAAAACTCCTTCCCTTTATCCACCCTCTTCTACATCTTCCCCCGAGGAGGCACAGTGGAATGTGGAAAGGGGACTGTGGTCAGCCCATAACACTGCATCTCTGCCACTCGTGGTCACTCTCTGCCCCTGCTCAGCATGAGGTTCCTCCCACAGGATGCCATCCTTCACAAAACGATCCTGCAGGGGCTTCCCATAGGCAACAGCTCTTCAAGAACTGCTTCCACATGGCTCCATACCCTAGGGTCCATCTGTCAGGAGCAAACTGCTCCAGCACAGGTCCCCCACGAGCAGCAGCTCCCCCCAGGCCCCCTGCTCCTGCGTGGGCTCCTCTCCACAGGCTGCAGCGTGGAGATCTGCTCCATGTGGGACCCATGGACTGCAGGGGGACAGTCTGCTCCACCAGGGGCCTCTCCAGAGGACGCAGAGGAACTGCTGCTCTGGAGCAGACTGGAGCACCTCCTGCCTGCCTTCTGCACTGACCTTGGGGGCTGCAGGGCTGGTTCTCACTCCTCACTCTCCCAGCTGTTGTGGTACAGCATTTTTGTTTGTTTTTTCTTTGTTTTCCCCTTCTCCTAATTCTGCTCTCACAGAGGTGCAAATAACATCACTTATTGGCTTGGCTCTGGGCGGCAGCTGGTCTCTTTGGAGCAGACTGAAACTGGCCCTTATCTGACATGGGGCAGCTGCTGGACTCTTCTCACAGAGGCCATCCCTGCAGTCCCACACTACCAAAACCTTGCCATGTAAACCCAACACAAAGGCCATAAAGTAAATTTTCTTTAAAGGTCCTTCTAATGAAGACATATACAAGCTGTTGCAGTTTTAACAATAAATAAATAAATAAATAAAATAATGCTTTTATGTGCACTTATTATGAGGGTCTAGAATAAACATGAGATAAATATGTAGTAATCTTCACTACCAAATCAAACAGTCGTTCTCACCAAGTTCTGCTGGAAACAGTGCTTTACTCTCGCAACTCCCTGGTGCAACCAGCACACAACAAATGATAGGTTTGGGGTTACCAGGGCTCCCTCTTTAGCTTCTAAAACCAATGTTCAATATAATATGCTTGAAGCATTACATCCAGTTGATGAAGTCATGTTTGTCTCTCTTTACATCACTACTACACTAACATCATCAGTGTACTTGGACTAAAATGTCCTTGCTAAACAGTGTAAATGCACTATGCATTATCAAATTCATACACGACAAAATCTATTGCTCATTTTATACTGCAAACAGAAACCATGCAGCCTTTCTCATTGGACTGGAAGCCATTATACATATAACCTAATTCCTGCACTTTTCTGGAAAACTGAAACATTTCAACCTGTTACAGAAACTAACAAAATAGCTTCATGAATTTTCTCAAGAACGTAACAAATCATAGGAACCACATTACTCAAAGCCCTACTCTGAATGGCACGGGAGACAAACAGTGGCAGACTGGCACCTTTGACATCAGGGTACAGAAAGACAGAGGTGACAAGGTGGAGCAACTCTCTGAGTGAGCTGGCAGCTGTTACAACCCCATTAAACACCATCAATCTCCCCTTCAACTCCAGTACCTCAGTGGCCATTAAAATAAAGCCACAGAGGAACAGTCCCAGTTCTGGTATTTCTGGGATAGCCCCCCTATAACAACTGCCCCCTGTATCAACCCAGTCAAGTGAGACAGCCTTTCATTAGGACATCACTGTAGGCATATTGGGAAACTTTGTAGCCTTGTTTCACAACCAGGCAAGGTAAAGAAATGCTCCTTCATTTACACCATTTTCCTGCCCCCAGTAACTTGTCAACCTGTTTTCCTATTTCCACAAAATTTGATGAAGCAATACAGATACTGAGCTTCAAGTGTTGTGTGACTAGGCTGATGTTAAAAGGAAAAAAAAAAATAGGGCGTCTGCTCTGGGAGAGACTGCAATATGAGCTCATCTTTCCATAGGCACCAGAGATTCCAGGGGACAGAAGGGACATTACACACGTCCTAATTTCAGGGAAATCTTATGTTTGAATTTGCTCCTTATTAGTCTTCACAGAATCTCATCACTAGATGCAGAGCTAGTGCACACCAGGTTTCATTAGTTCCACCTCTTGCAAACTACTTGTTTATTTTAATAAAACATGAATAACTGAAAACAGAAGCCTGCCTGCCAGTTATTTTTGTTTGTTTTGTTTACTTGCAGAGCTTTAGATAAAAACATAATATTAAGCAGCAATTTTGCCTGTGTTTTAAATCACCCTATCAACAGTGAAATTACATATGAGAGAGGCAGCTCAAATGACTGCTGATGCAGAATGAGTTGAGTTTGCCATCCCTGCCCAGGACTGGTGCAGGCTGCTGCTGCCCTAATCAAATTCTTCAGGTTATTCTAGATTCTTGCATTCAATATTGCAAAACTGAGTTTCCTAGTTAATGATATAAAGTAACACTGAATAAATACAAATAGTTTAATCTTCTTCTGCAGTCATATCCTCCCACACTGGTAAGTGTAATTAGGAAAATGCTACATTGCATGTCCTGAATTGTGAATGCAGCTGATTGTTAATCATTATATTTACATAGCTTATATGAAAAATATTTAAATTCATGAATGCTCCCACTTTTCTTTGCCATAACATTAATACCTGAACAGTGTCTGAATGTATAATGGTGTATTTGTAGCTTATTGATTCTTTGGCAATGTCCTTGTAAGAAAACTGTTGGATAATAAACTTCCAGGTGTAGAGAACATTTGAGATTTAAAAAAAATTAATAAAAAAAAATCCTTTTATAAAAATGGCATACAGTAGGAGGGAGAGAGGGGAAAGATACACTGTTCCAAGCTGACATGAAAGCATGTTCACATAAACAAAAGATACACTGTACTATATAAAAATAAAAATTAGGGAAGTGACTTTTATAAATCATATTTTGCAGAATGAATTGTGTATAATCTTTCATCTGTATTTAACATCCATAAAATACTGATTTCCACAAAAAAACACAATCATAAAAAGATTTATATGAGGCATAGAATTTAATTCCACCAACAATAACTGTCTTGTATCTGTTTTATCGAGAACAAACAAAATAGAAATGTATCACATAATTGAGAATATGTATATATATAAAATATATATATATGTATATATAAATTCTTTTAACAAATAACTCCTTGGAAGTTCAACTAGGAAGCAATATAAGCTCACTAGTAATATCTCTCATAGGATTCATAGAATGATAGAATGAACACATAGCATATATATATTTTTTTAACCTAAAGTTGGAAAGAGAAACTAATATTCATTAAGATCTGCTTTAGAAAACAGATCATTAAAAAAAAAAAAAAAAAAGAGCAACTTATTTTCTGGGTGCCCAGAGCAGGGTACCATGGACTTGATTTTCAGAGAGTGAGCATTCATATTTTTAAAGAACTAAATTAATGTACAAGTCAAAAACTAGATCCCCTCAAGACTAGCCTTTCATGGAACAAAACTCAGAAAATGTGAGATATAAAAATAATTTAATATTGTTTCATTTTCTCAATTTTTTTTCATTTGTTTGTTCTTTGTCTGTGTTGTATTCTCCATCCATATTGTGCAGCCTTGAGGAAAATTTTAAAGTAGCAAATGAATTCATCAATTACGTTGCACCAGAGAAGGATTCATTGTCAAAAATATAATATGCAGAGACTGATAATAGCATCTGTTACCTACATTTGAGATGCAGCTTTTCTTGGTCAAAACTACATTAAACACATGTTGGTGAATAGTTAAGCTGCAATTTGGAACATATTTTTTATCCATGATGAAGGAGAACCAGCTGATGCTGTTTGAGGTACCAAAGGTAGGTACCAAAGCATAAGCAACACATTTCTTTCACAAAGTCAAAAGCTAATCCTAATGTCAAAGGTTCTCTACATAGTCTGTAAATATAGTTGCTGTGAACTGCCCTCTGGAGGGATAGGTTTCACTCTGAAATTCTGCTAGAAAACCTAGTGTCTTTCAGTTGTCCATATTAAGGTCATGTAAATACAACCCAATGCCCATTCGATTTTGGTATTCAAATTTAGATGTGTTCTAGAAATCCATATATAAATTCAACATTCAAATACAAGCATAAATAAGGGAAAAAGTGCCCACTTGTAATACAGCTTGGCCAAATGTCTTCAGAAATGCTTCCTTCAGAAATACTGTAGCTTCTCATGAACAAAATCTTGATATTACCTTCATGTCCTCCCTCTAGGCCTATCTATTTGAATTTCTTTAGCTCCTAATGTGTATTTATCAGATATTCCAAGTAGGGTTATCCATTATTCTGTGATGTACTTTACACACATTCACTTCCTAAACACATTAAATGCATCCGTTCATAGCCAAAATATATATTAAAATTTATTTCTGATAAAGAGTAAAGTACTAGGTGTGTTTTGGCAGTGATTAAATGTGATTAGTAAAGTATTTAAAACTTAAAACACATAGGCACTGCTAGCAAACCAAGCCCCTCAATAGCTTAAAAGCTAATTTTTCAACAGTTTTAGGACTTACACAGAAAGGTTACTGGAATTGAAATGGCAGATTTAAATCATGTCAACATATATATATGTTTTGTTCTATATTATTTCCTAGAAAGAATACATGACAATTCAGTGTCTCATGCAAAATCAATTACTTTTTAGTTCAAGATCCGCAGTCACTGAAACAGGATATTATTTTGTGTCCTGAACAATATCTTGTTCCAGTTTCTAAGGAAACCAGCAGCAAAAACTAAGTTTACAATGCTGCATCCTCCAGAAAATGACTACAATGTCAGTCTCCAGGGTATCATTACCAAGTGCTATTTGCATTTAAATTTCTATAACCCTTAAGCAACTGGATTGTTTGTTTATATGCATGGTTATGATCTGGTAGGTATCTAGGTGTTATTCCTTACTTCCCCGTATGGGTTCACAGCCTATTGGTGTTTAACCACTTACAAAGCTACGTTCCCAATCAGCAATACCATTTGTGAATTTTTGTTTGGGAAATTTCCTTTTGCCACGCTCAGTGAGATGTCTGTTCAAGCCTCAGTATGTGCTTCATTAATGGATGTCACTCAATCTGTTTCACACATGGGAAGAAATAGGCAAAGTCATGTTGCTCTGTGCTACAAATAGCCAGAGTCTAGAGGAAACGTCTCTCCACTGTGCACAGAAGGTTTTGGGAACTGGCCTAGGGGAACTAGGTTACATGTTCCTAGGGGAAGTCAAGGAAAACTCCAGATTTTTCTTGACAGTCACTTGCCTCTTTTGTCAGAAAAGCTCAACAAATACTCTGATGAGTAACTGATGCCTTTATAGTTGAAAACTCTCTTGACAATCCACTCTGCTGACCAGAGATGACAAGGCCCTGACATCAAGTTTCTCTCTTCAGAACATACAGAACTGTTATAATATCTGTTCATGCAGGATGCAACAACAAAAAGATTCAGGGGCTGTAGTTTCCCATGGAAATCAACATCAATTTGTAATTTAGTAAACTCTCCTCCCTTCCATTGTGTTTTAAGGCTTTACATCTAAATTTGTAATTATTTTTCACAGAAAAAAAAAAAAATCTATCATTAACTTCTACAAGCTCGAAATTTATTCTGTATTTAGTGATACAGAACTTAGTGAACAGGATAAAAAGAGCTTTTTCCGAACAAATCAATTTTATGACTAAACAATCACACTTACCAAAAAAAAATGTGATTTTAAGAAGCAAGATTTCTGGTCTGAGTTGTAGACACATACAAGTACACCCTTCCATAATAAAGCAAATTTAATTAAGTATGTAATGTTTTAACCTTGGTAGATGCAACTGTTTATTTAGAACAGATTTTGCTCCAGAAAATTATTTCAGCAAAGTAACTGCTAGTTGGTCTCTTTTGTAATTGTGTTATTCTTTGTTCTCCCCACTCATGATGGGGATCATGAAATTGTATAACATGGGATGAAAATGTATAACATGGGAAATGTAAGAGAGATGACATTTCTTCTAGATACTTGCAAATACAACACCTTGCCAGACAGTTCTCTATGTGGTTTCTTTTCCCACCAGTATACTGTAAACCTGATCCGGAGAATCCTGTTCAATTGATGGAAGAAAGTAATTAAGCTTCCGTGCTCATTCAAACTTGTGCAATCTCAGGAACGAAAGTTGGCCTTTGAACCCAACAGCATGGTGGCTTAACACCAGCAGATACAGTAATACAGGGTTAACAACATTGGGCAGTACATTCTTCTCCTGAGACCTAACATGTGCTACAGCCACCAACCTTCTTTTCTTGTTTCCACTTTTGCTTTTTCTGCTTACATTCATGGGGTATATCTGCAAATTTAGGACTATCAAAGGGAATAGGGAAAAACAGGAGAATGGTGCATGGAGGCATGTCCAACTTAGCCTAAAACCAGCGGGTCTGAACATCATCTTGGCATTTGGTGTCTGGTCTGTATCAATATAGTGAGCTGACTCCTGGGACTTCTTCCAGACTTTGAAATTGGGATTATTTTAATGATAATCATTTATCAAATCTTAAGCCTTGTTCTCCTCTTTACATAAATCCCAAACATGTGGGTTAACTACAAGACATTCCAAAGACCTTAACTATTGTCAGAGATACAACTGCTTTATTATACACACACCTTTTTGTTTGTGGTCCATATAAATTGCTATTTGTGGGCTATTTGAGTGGGGGTAGAGGCCTTCAGAAAATCTTGTGAAGGGAAGTCCTAAAACCGAAGAACTTCTACCACAAGACAGTGAGGTTTTAGTACCATACAGGCAGAGCAATGGTATCCTGGAGGGAAAGCTGTGTCTATCAAAAAGATCTACGGGGGACCAGGAAACAGCTTTCATTTGAAACAAACCAGAAAGATTTTTTTTTTCTTTTCTCCAAACTTTATTAACATCTAAAATAAATGTACTATAGTCCTCAAGCACCATTCAGTTGTAAAGAACCGATAAACACACACTTAGAGTGACCTCTGAAGCAAGTCCTTCTATGCATATGAAAAAGTTTCTTACTGTCTACTGACTGTGTTTAATATATTCAATTTGCTTATAGGGCTTGTCTCGTGTGTTTTCAGTACAGCATACATATGTTACTATGATAAACATTGGGTTGACTGTAACATGTTAAAATCATTGAAAAATTAAAACGATTCATCCCTTTGCAAGTCATTAATCTGTAAAATGAAACTGAGATATTGTGTTCAAAAAAGAAACTGAGGCACAACATTATTTAATAAAAATGTAATTCATATAAGTAACCTTTAAATCACCAAGGTCTTTTACACCATAAATTCTTTTTTCAGTGTGCATAAATTAAAAAAAGGGAACTAAACTTATACATTAAATTTATAGCCAGCTGCATTTTTTCTTGTAAGCTTGGCTTGTAATCATAAGAAGAACAGCGATGGTACTACGGTGTTTTTAAGACAAATGAGTAATAAATGAAAAAAGAAAAGACAAAACCACTAAAAATATTTTAAAGAACATTGGGAAAAAAAAAAAAAGAGAGAAAAAGAAAAAGAATGCTTCAAGGCAATAAATGCACATACACCATTGTTTGGATGCAATACAAGTACATCTTTAGTTAATTTCATAATGCCTTCAGTGATGCATTTCTTTGATGTTATATCTGTCTTTTATTGTAAATAATTAGGGTAGGATTACTTGCAAGATGGATTACTATTTCACAAGTGTTGAGTTCATTGGGCACTGTTGCTGATTTTATACACTTATTGCACAAGCTTGACAATTAAGTAATATCCCTATTATAGCCCAACCCTGAGTAGCGAACATCTCTTAAGATGCAATGAGATCTTAAATCAGCCAGTGAGTTAAACAGAACTTGTAGCTTCTTTGCATTTCATAAGCTCAGTTTTTCAATTAAAAGTGAAAGGCCACGTATTGCACTAAAGCATTCTTTGACTTTAATGAGTATTTCTCACATTCAAGTCAAAGGTTGTGTATAGAGGATGATGTTTAAATAGTCTACTCTGAGAGACGAGTGACTGCTGATTCATTTGCCTACCAAATCAGAAGCAAAGGCAGAAGCTATAGCAAAGTCACACCTTAACAATATTTTATACCCATTGGACACTGATTCTGAAGGGTGCCCAAAGCACAGTGTCCCAGCATAAAGCCAGGCTGCTGGCTATCTCTGCAGCCCTGTCATTTTAGTTGTCCACACTTCCATCTGTATATTTTAGACATCAGTGTCTTACCTCTCTTGTCAACTAAAACACGATAATTCTTTCTGCCCAAATAAATGAGAAATAGAACAACACAGAAAAGAAAGCGTAACTACAGTTCTTTCCAAATCCCATAAGCCACACAGAGGAAGCCAATATATGCTACTGTCAGAATGACCTGGGATGTTCTTGAAATGCTGCATGGTGTGCTGAAGGGTGTTGCTGAACACCACTAGTGAAACTGGAGGAAGAGAAATGTAAAAGTGAAGCAGAGTGAGGATATGTTTGGAAATCCTCCTGAATTTCCAAACTACTATTTCTTGGATGGAGAAGTAAGACAAAAACACCGTAACAGAAGTAAGGCAAGAAGCGACTATTTAATGGATGAGGGCTACAAAGCTGCTCCACAATTTTGAATCCCACCAAAAGTAATTGAGGTTGGGCAAAGAAGGGAGATTGCCTTTGACTGTCAAATCTTTCACTCTGAATTATTTTAACTTTCCCTTAGAAATGCCTCTAGAACCTTACAGTCACCAAAAGGCCAATAAAATTCTGAGATATAAAGCTAGGCAATGTCTTGCTTTAATAGAAAATAGGTTTGAGTATAGCAGTTAACAAGAGAGTATTACTTAAAATACAAAAGGAAGGGAAAAACTAAGGGCATGGTGAATGGATGAGTATCTTCACAGAGAAAAATATATCGGCTGCTATAGGGTATGCCTTGAAATGGAAAGTTACGAAAAACAATAATTACAACTGGAAAGACAGGTGATAAAGTGGAAATTCCAAGTAGCAGAAATGGAGAGGGAGGTTTTACACCAGTAGAGAGAGGGTTATTGGCAAGAAAAAGGTACTACAAGAAGAGGATAGCTAGGGAAAAAAAAAAAAAAAAAAAAAAAAGGAGAGAGAAAATAAAAGAAAAAAAAATAAGGCTGTCTTAAACAAATGTGAAATGAAACCCCTGAGTATTCAGCACAGATAGCTTATTTCTGTGTCACAGCTGAGCCATCTATAGGAAATATTGTATCAGCAGTATTTAAACAAATTAAAAAAAAAAAAAGAAGGAGAATTTAACGTAAAAAGAAAGAACAGGAGATCTTCACTACAGAATGAAGACGTTCTTTATAATTCTCACTCCTCTTCATTTTTTCCCCTTCTATTTTGGCAGCTTCAGTGTCATGCTCCTGTGGCAGAGGTAACAATAAAAGGCAAAACTCCTTGAGGAGCTCCTTGCAAATGCCTAACTATTTTACATACTCACATCAGGGCAGAATTCAAACTCAGAAAAACAAAACAAAATTCTTTAAAAAGCTTTTAAGATATTCCCTGAGAATGAGATAATCATTCATGAGAATTGATGCAATCATTACAAGTAATCAGCTCTTGCCAAAGATGGAAATAGATTAGTTCTGGAAGGAGGGACAGTGTTGAAGCCTGCATCCTGTTAAGAATATACAAGAGGAAAATGTCTCATACATATTTTGCATACATTTTTCCACTGTCTAATTAGGCTGGAGGAGTGAGATAACTCATATCCTATTGTTCTTGCAAGCCACAAGCGTAAAGAGAGAAGGGAATTGTTAACAAGCTAATATTAGTCCAGTAACATGACTTGATCATTTTATTTCTGTCTGTTGGATGGATGTCACAAATTCTCACGTAGGAAATTGGCTCTTCCTTTTGCCACACAGATTAGCTGCAACCTGTGATACCAGTGCTTTGCTGGAAGGAATAGTACAGGAGCTTCACTGCTGTGTTATTATCTGGGATCTATTATGTTTTACATTTTTCAAAAATCTTTAAGCTAGATCTTTGACATTCAGCTGCCTATAAAGACATACACCACCCGATGAGAGGCTTTGATGTGCATTTTGAGGATTAAATAATCTAGATGGAAGGCAATGTGTTTCCAGCCAAGAAGAAAACTATGGAGGAAATTTTGCCTCCTGCCGTTTAGCACTGCTGGCAGTCAATACCTTTTAGCCTACCCTCTAAATTTGATTTCATACATATTTACAGACTATTTTTCCTCTTACTACTAATTCTTTTGAGACCAAATTAAGAACAAAGATATCAGGAACAGGCTTCATCAAATAAAAATGTAAATATGCTGCATCTCATTTTTGGATGAAGAAAGTTTATTTAAATATTTTCTCAAATGGAATATCTTTGCAGTATCATTATTGCTTTCAACTGGAAAAGTAATAGTCTTACAAGTCAGAGCAACCCATTGAGGCTTAAGCAAATTTATGCATTTAAATAATGTAGTTGACTTTTTTAAAGAAAGCTTATAATTTTCTGCATTTTCAGATGAGATTACAAATAAAAATTTAATATAATATAAACAAATATATTATAGATTATTAATATAATAAATGTTTATTTATTATTTAATTATTATATACTAAAATAATACAAAATAACAGAACACATAATAAAGAATATAAAATCTTATTTCATGTATTTAAGTTCAATGAAAAAATATAAACATATTGTCTAATTGAATGTTCTGTTATTTTTTACTGTTATTACTTCTATCTACTGTAAAAAAAAAATATTCTGATGAATTATGGAAAACTGTTCACAAAAAAAAAAAAATGCTACAAACAATGGAAATTTACTTTCTACCTTTGTCATTTTTCAAAAGACAATTTTATTTTTAATGATAGGCTTCAGTAAAGTTCAATACAAAAGGTAAATTTACTCACAAAGTGAGAGAAGAGTGACTAGACATGTCATGTACATGTTTGTCTTGCATGGTATCCATCATGAGTGATTTTGACCTCCGCATTTCTCTTTATCTTAAGGCTTTTCCATCCAATCCTACCCAAAAACAATGCAGAAGCTTCCATATGGTGTTTTAGGACCAACCTAGCATGAGACCTTGTACATAATTTAGTTTTAAGACACTGCTCCGAATCCTACCAGGTGTTAATTACATTCATTGTGCTTACAGAACAATAGAGTAAACCTGGTAAGTTTTCAAACCCTGTCTCTGTGCAGTCTCTGCTTTAGGCTAGGCACCTAGGGATGTGGTAACCAGGCTTGCCAGAGACAGGCACACTGGTTCTGAGGAAGGTGGCATCTGCAGGCCAAGAGGGAAAGGTAGGAGATATGAAAAGGTTGCAGTAAGAAGCCCACAGGGCTCCCTAGCCTGCATCAAACTTCAGCTCCCATTGCATTCCCCAGCCTCCGAGGAGAGCACACAAGCCAAACTCACTGAGCTAAGGATCTCCAGAGTTATGTGGGAATCCATACATCCCCCTCACCTGCTGGTATTTCTACACAGAATGTATCACGGCCTGCTACCTTGAATCATTTTCTTTTGACAAACCGAAACACAGATCTACTAGTTCTAAAGCACCATATATTCACAAGCAGAATATTAAACCAATACATATTTGTTATACGGTACATAGATATCTATCCTTTACTAACATCTCATGATATTTCTATATAGGGCAAGATAAAATCTACTTGAAAGAAGAGCAAATATGTTAACTGCTTTTCTCAAGAAAATTCACGCAAAGAAGAAGAGATTAATCTTTTTCTAAGTGCTGGCAACATTTCAGAGCTGTATCTACAAAGAATTGTGACAAGTTCAGCAGTGACATTATGTAGGATAGTGAGGATACCAGACATTAACTTAAAGAGCCAAACTTCCCTATTAAGTCTGTCTACATCAGTCAGTAAAATTCATAATGTTCAAATACAACTCCCTAAGCTGGTAGGCACATTCATTATCTGTAGGCCTATTCCTACAGTAAGAGACCCAAATATTCTTAGTTCAGGTCTATCCCCCATGGTTTTACTTATTTTCTCTATTTCTTCAGGAAAAAAAATCTGCAGCTCACTCTCTGCAACTACTATGCCTACTGTTTACCCTACAGGTTGAACGGAAATGATGAAATGGGCCCTGGGATCGTGCCCCTGCTTGGTTTCATTGGCAACTGTCATACAAACAGCTTGACATTTCTCAGCATGTCTGCTTAGTTTCAGATTTAAAAAAAAAAAAAAAAAAAAACACCTGTGCACAAATCTTCAGGAAATCTTCCTTTTTTCTATGGAACACTAAGAACATGAGCTTCTAAAGTGCACTGATAATAAACCAAGTCTAAAAGTCTAATAGGCAAAGAACAATGATGTTCTGATAATGAAAAACAGAATAGAAAGATTTAACAGTGACTTTTGGTAAAAAAATATATCTTACTGTATGTTTTTCTTCAAAGGTTTTTAATAATGATTTCTGCAGGTAAAATGCATTGATGACAATTCCTAGAATTATATTATCTAATTTTTGATAATAAAAATAATGAATCTTTTTTTTGTCATCAGCAAGATTATACTCAAGAGAGATGGTTAGCAAGTTCTCCTGTAATGATTATATAAACCAGAATTCTACAAATGAATGTTTTCACAATCTCAGAGGCTCCACCACTGTAATTAAAAGGCGAATTTTTCACTTTTGTTTTGTTATTCTTGTCTCCTGGGTCTGATTTATAACTTTTGTTACACAATTATATTCATTCATTTCTTTGTGCCATGTTGTATGTTATTTCAAAAGTAACATCTAGAGTGTCCTTGCTTTAAAATGTAGATTTAGCCTCTCTGGATGAAACTTGGTAGAACATCTGTGTTTGAAAGTATGAAAAATTACCACATTTTCTGAGTGAACCAGGCTGAGTGCTCACATTATACTGTCTCTAAGAGAAAATTAAAGTGCTGCTGATAGCTGAGGGACTGGATGGCTCAAGGGAATCATAGTGTGACACAGTCTTTCATCTGATGAAAACCAGCATGAATTTAGCCCATGCTGATAATGACCAAAAGTCATTATCATTTGTTCAGTAATTTATTTAAAATGAGTTAGGGGTCCAGCTCACTTCTTAGTGGTAAAGAGTCCAAATTAGAACTGAGCAAATAATGAAGAAATGTCTTTGCAAGAAAGATTTCACTTTTTTAAATTAGTATGCTTAAACTTTTGTTTACTACCTTAATATTTTAATGAACAAGTCTAAGAGGAGGAATGTTTGTGAATTTAAAAGATGTATCAGCAAATGCTCATGGAAAGCAAATCCTGATTTTATGAAGACAAGCATTTACACTGGAAAGAGAGATCCATTTCTTGGGATTCTGCCTTTTCAATGAAATCCATTAAAATAGGTTGTGTGATCTTCATGCCTGGCCAAAACTAAACAAGCAGCTTCAATTTGTGAATCAGATATGCACAAATGAAGTGTTTTCAACAAAACCACACATCGACAGTTATTTACAGGTATTCACAGAAAACCATCTTACAAGTTAAAGGAGAAAAAGAGACTCCATAAAAAATATGTGATGCCTTAATAACTTAATATTTTGGATCAGCTGAAACCTGTTGGAAGTGAGAATGAGGAATTTAAGCCTCTGCAGAAGCGGAACAAAAACCAGTGTGTGAAGTCGGTCTGACAGTGTGGCCAGGGGATAAAAAATCACAGACTGGTATAAATGAGACTACAAAATCTAGCAGTAGCATTTACAGGGCTCATGTTCCTAAAACAGGATGTATGAATAAATACAGTTATCTTGCAAAGGTACCTCCAAGTGAATCTAGTGCATGCTAGCAAGATTTGTAAGTTTAAGGTAATATATTTTGTGTAAGGCTGATATCCAATAATCTGCCAAACTACAATACTCCTAGCAGGAATACTGGGGCAGGGGCACAGTAATTATATCATTTCATACTAATATTTATTATGTGCCATTAGTGCCGTAGCATTTCTGTCTAGCTGGGACAGAGGGTTGAAGATGACACTGCATGTAGGCAATTTATTGTCATGCTGGACATTTTGCAAAAACAAGATTTGAAATGAATCTCGGGATCTGCTAAGCAGTAGTAGGGGGTAATAGGCTCTCAGAACCACTGAGCTTGCAAGGGACCTTTGGAGATTATAGTGTCCAATACCCCTGCTGAAAGCAGGGTTAACTAGAGCTGCTCAGGGCCATCTGCATAAGATTTTGAATATTTTCTCAACTTCTCTGGGCAACCTGTTCTGCTGTTTAACCAAACTCACAGTCAAATTTTTGTTTGCTTGTTTTTAAATGGCTGAATGAACCTTTCTGTATTTCAGTTTGTGCCCAGGCACCACTGAGAAGTGTTGCTCTATCTTCTTCATTGACTCCCATCAAGTATTTATACACAGTGATAAGACTCTTTTTTTCTCTTTTTCAGTTTTCTCTTTTCAAGCCTTCTCTTTTCTAGGCTGAGCAATCCCAGCTCTCTCAGCCTCTCCTCATATGACACATTCCGCTCTTAAATCATCTTTGCAGCCACCCTTCACTGGACTCACCCCAGTAATTCCATTTCTTTCCTGTACTGGAGAGTCCAGAATTAAACCCAGCACTCCAGACATGTCTCAGCAAGACTAAATAGAGGAGAAGGATCACCTCCCTCAGTGTGCCAGAAAAAATCAGCTTGATGAAGCCCAGGAGGCTGTCAGCCTTCTTTGCCACATGGGTACATGGCTGGCTGGTGAACAAGTTGGTGTCCACCAGGACCCACCCCAAGACTGTTCTGTGAATCTCCTTTCCAGATGGTGACACCCAGCCTATACTGGAGCATGGGGTTAATTCCTTCCCAGGTGCAGGATCTGTATTCACCATTGCTGAATTTCATAAGGTTGGTTCATTTCTCCAGCCTGTCAAGGTCCCTCTGAATGACAGTGCAACCTCCTCATGTATCAGCTGCTCCTCCCAGTTCCATAGTCTGTAATGCAGTTTTTTATTCTCTGCAACAGATCTCTTGATTTCCAAAAGAATGCAATCAAAATAGGGTGAAATAGGTCATAGAAAGTGAAGAATCAGCTTCCAAAAGCTGAGTGACTTGCTGCAAACAGGAAATGAGCTATGTGGGTATAGCTACACAGCTGAGCTGATAGTTTTTGATGTGTAAACACATGAAACAGACTCAAATTCCACTCCTGCTTTAATAACAGACATTATGGTTTATTATCTCAACCCTTAAAGACAGACAAGAAAGATGGTAGCAAAGACGATAAACAAGAGTGTTTTGTTTCACTTGTGTGCCACATTTTTGGCTAGACTTGCGTTTCCCGAGAACAACAGGACCTTGCAATATGCCAAACACATTTAAACATGGGTAAAATCATAGGGAACATGGAGCATTTCCAGCAATTATATTTCTGTGACTAACAATATGGCAAAAGCCCTTTGAAGGTCTGGACAGACTGCTTTTCTTGACAGCCGATTCTCCTCACTTAAAATGACCACATTTAGTTGTAATTTGTAGTATTACTCCTGATTTGCATCAGAAATTCTGAGAGGAGAATAACACCTGGAAGAGCTCACCATGAGAGGAGTCATAAGCTTATTTTTATTGTTGCTAAACAGAATATCTGCAACAAGAGTTCCAATCTGCAATTTCTACTGTTCACTATGTTTGTCTTCATGCCACAGGGAAAAATGATGCTTAAGGCAGAACGATTACACCACGCTAGCCTTGAGCTAAAATGACATCATAAATAAATAGTGCAAGCAATAGTAATAATGACAACAATCAAGATAGATTAAAAAAAAAAAAAAAAAAAAGAACTGTGGCAAACTAATAAGTCTTCAAAATTATACAAATAAAACTAGCTAATATATTTAAAGATCTATTGAGAATAATAAAGAGAAAAAATACCAAACTAAAATCTATTTTAATGCTTGAAATTGTCCTTTTAACCTTTACCTAAATTAGCAAAAGTTGTTCATCAGTTCATACCCGATGGCAAAATATAGTCCTTTTCTAGAAAAAGATGGAAGTAGGCATAAGTATGGAATATGTAATATTAAAAAAAACATCCATTATGAAAGATGTAAGGCATAACTGTGTTGCCAAGTATTGAGCTTAGCAAAGAAATATTAATTTTGCTTAAATTGGTCCAAACCCTATAAAGCTATCCAAGGAAAATTTCGTCCATTTGCAGACCAGTAGCTACAATAAAGCTACAATGTCTTCACTTGTTGAAAGTAATATCCATTTAAGTTCTGAACACAAGCATCTTCTAACAATAAACCAAATGAGCTCTCAATATAAAATGTCTTCCTTCTCTGAAAATCCGTATAGCAAATATAGCCCGAGGGAACTTTTAACAAAATGTTATAAAACTGAAAACTGACATTAATAGGAAGTACTGATATATCCTTAGTGACAATGAGTTCAATTCTCCTGCCACTGCATAATGGAAACACCAATTGGCTCCAATTTGCTTCGATTGGATTTGCTCCGATCAGTGACAGAAGAACGAGGCCCATTCCTGCTGAGACATCATTACGAGAGACAGATTTAGCAGAAAGTATTGGCTACAGCTGAAATATGTGACTCTCTAACATTACTCAGGCTTTGGTTGAAATCCACGGGGGTGGATAGGACACAGTAATTGTGGTCAATGCATTCCTTAAAGTCAATGACTAGTTCACATTATGAGCTCCATTGGTGAGGTAAAGTGCATGACATTCCTACCTTCCCACCACATGCACCAAACTCAAGTCTCCTTCTGCATAAGTTTATTCTGGCCCTTTATTCTCCCTCTCTCAATAAATAAATAAATAAGAGATCCTGTCTTACATCTCAATTACTGTTGTTCCTTTTACACACCTTTCTTTTCTTCCTGTCTAAATATAACTCCTCCTCTTTCTCATCCTCATCTCACATCTTAGCCTCTCTGTTCGCTGATCCTCATCGGATCTCCTTTACTCCTAAACCACCCTCACAGGTGCTCCTGGTACTTTGCTGCATCCACTGACTCCTGACTCCTATGTAGCTGCTCTGATATAATGGTACCCTTTTGATCTGGTTCTTCTAAGGCAGCCACAACTCCTGGCTGTTGTGAAAGCAGAGAGATGGCTCAAAACAAACCTCAGGTGCCAACAGCATCCTGCTAAGCCATCTCCTTGTCAAGCTGACATGTGAACAGTAGGGAAGGTGAGGTGAAAGAACTCTCAGAACACCTGTCCAAAACAGCCCAAATTCAGATTCCGTCCTCTTTATTACTCCATCTTTTCCACAGTATGCCTGATTTTTTTGCAGGGGATGAAGAGGTTCTGCTGTCCTCCTTGTGAAAGCTGGGAACAGGAAATGCAGTCTGTCCCTTTTCAGTGATGTTCTGACCAAAAGAAATACATCACAGCAAGACAAGGCGCAAGAAGGAATTTACACTGCACTAGAAATATGTGATGAATTTCCTACTGAATCCAACCTAATATTACGATTGATTTTTTTCTTCAACTCAGGGTTGAAAGCCTATTATAATACTACTTATCAATACGGAATTTTAATTCACGTTTGAATTAAGTGGCTAAAATGGGGATTTAATTTAGATTTACTAAGACAGCAATTGCATGTTAATTAAATAGCAATTGATTATTAAAATATTTTTACTGAGGTTTAACAGCTCCACTACATAAGATTTGCTAATTTACTGTCCAAATTGTGTCTCTGGATGTACTGCAGTGAGTTCAGTGAGGTTGCACAGATGCAAATGAAAACAACATTTGACTAAATAATTGTTTTCTCTTTAGTTAGCATTTATTTAACATACAGTAACTTACTGAATCTAAATCAAGTGCTTAGTTACAGATTTTTAGGATAGTTAAAATGCTAAGAAATATTATGTCATATGTTTAGAAGCTGTAAAGCATGATAGTAAATGTCTAACAGCATTTAAGTGCCAAAATAATCTTTAGTTCAGAAAAATATCAAATACCATTTGCATCTCCAGTTAAGTCTGGCATCAGACATAAGGTATAATTTAATGTGATAAATAGCAATCCAGCAATAACAATGTGGGAATCTGAACTGGAAATCAAGGATGGAACTGGACTCTGTTCCCCTTCAGCAAAGAGTGAAGAGAACTCTTTCACGCTGTTGTATGATGTCCCGACATAACACTAGGTACCATCGTGACAAGTATAACCTGGGTTCTCCCTCTGCATCTAAGCATACCCAAAGGGAGATGCCATAGTTTGCTCCTATAATATTCAGGACAAATTAACACAATCAATGAAGATTTTTCACAAATCTGAACTGCAGGATAAAGCACTACAGTTGTATTAATATCACCCTCTCAGAATCTAATCTTTTCGGGATACATAAATATTTTTTTCCAGTCACCATTTCAGACATCGGCACCTTCAGGGAAGATCAAGGAAGAGAAAAACATTTTGAAGCCATACCAAGCCACACAGTAAGATCACAACTGATTTTCATTATTTTTATCTCCGTTTTAGATTTTTATCCAGTTCTTCCCTCTCAAGACAGTTCTCCTCTCAAAACAATTACCAACAAAACTGATTTTTCCAGAGTGCCTTGGGTAAAATTCCCCTTTCTCAGTGTGATTTCTGAGATATATATACACAAACATTAGTCTAAACAGTCATATTCAGTGATTATTCCTGATTTCAACATTTTAACACCCGTTAATCCTCATTTTATCTGCCGTCTTTTAGCAGCTCCAACTCTTCCTGTTTTATAGAGCACTAGCACAAATTTCAGCAAAAGTGCTTGTTGCCGTTTTTTATTTCCATCCTTCACAAACTGGAAATATTTTTCTGGAATGTGTTCTTAAAATCACAAGACTTAAGTCTTGTGATTTCAGATCAATCATAATTTTATTTGCTGCATGGACTTCTTCTATTTCTCATTTTGTTTGAAAAGGTAGTTATCAGGAAAAGGTGTTTGGCACTTAGCTCCACTGTTTTTTCCTCATTTTTCATGGGAGCCCCACTTTTCTCCCCTAGACACTCACATAAGCTTAAGCTCCCTGACTGGAGTCAGAGCAATCCAGTCTAGGTACCTCTGGATGTCAACTCTCCTAAAAGCTAAATCACGTTGTCACACCCAAGACAAAGCTGGATTTTAATTCAATATCCTTTCTTTCAAACACTATACCTGTGTCAGACAGCCATACCTTTATCCTTTCTCTTTCATGGAAAAATGCCCACGTGCAAGGAACTCAAGGCATTCCTGTCAGCATCACTCTGTCTAAATTTTACCCACAGTTGAGCTGACTGACTGAAAAATCCCCTGGGCTAACCCCATAGCCTAAGGACTTGCTCAGGGTCACTGCAAGCTCTTCCAACAGGCATGGAGCAGGTTCTGGTAATGGCTGGAGGTGTGTTCGTGGTTTGTTGAGTTACCAGGTTCTGCCTGAAACACAACCCTCCCTTCTCTTCAAGTCTTCCAGCTAAAGTTACAAATGAAACTCTCCTGCAGTAAGCACCACAGAGACTAATTCATAATCAAAGAATAAATGTTATTTTCTAGCCAGTAGCTTATCTTTCAAAATAAGAGATGGAAAATTTAGCCATTTAATTTCTTAAAGTGAAATATTCTGTAATAACATTATACAAAAACTTACACTTCATGTTTCATCTGAACTTGTTGCGCTAGTACAAGACAGATACAAGAGATTCAATGCTTTACTCCCTGTACAAGTACTTAATTTACCTTCACTGAGGAAGGGGTTTAGGAAGGACTCAAGTGCAGCAGCAGAATGTTATGCTGTAATGCATGCTGTAATATTTGTTGTTGCTCCTACCTACTGGACACAATACTTGGTCTGCCTCGGAAATACAGATATTGAAAATAAAACAAAAGTCGATGTTACTTTTATCTCTTTCTTGTTAATCTGTATTCACACTTGTATGACTGATTTGTGTGTGAAATGGTTTCCAAGCTTTCAAGCAAAAAGCAGTTAAGAAACAAAATATTTATACTTTTCTAACTTGTGCTTCCTGCCTAGCCAGATACAATACAGATGCAAAGTCACTGGTCTGCAAGAGCCTTCCACAGATCTATAATAAAATAATTAAATTAGTGAGTTGTGTTTAGATCAGAGATTCTTGGCTGCCAGCTCCTAAGAACTCAGGGAATTCAGAACCACAGAAGGATCATTTGGAGTCCATTTGGCAGAAACGTCAGAAACTTGCTGCTCCTGGGAACATCCTTTTCCAATAACATTTATAGCTCTAGATGGAAGTGAAAAGCACCATATGTTAAGAGTTTCCTGCAAAGCTTCCTGGTAAGAGAGGAAATAAATTCAACTTGTCACATCTGCTCGTGGGCCAGTCAAGTAGGATTTTATCACAGCTTTAAGTGGTTTACAAAACTGTCTTGTTATCGTCTGAAGGGAGCTTTCCTTTCAAGTTTTTTTTTTTTCTCCCCCCAATATGATTATTTATATAATCTCAATCATTAGATGATTTGTTTGTCAGTGAACTTCAGTAACATGTATTATTATTTATCTATAAACAACAAAAATTACTCAGTTATTCAGCTAAGAGTAATAATTCAGTTGGGAGCCAATTTGCATGGTTCAGCTGAAAGAACTAAGCAGTTCCATTCTGTCCTTCATTTTTTGACCCCAGCTATGTATACTGTATCAAATTTTCCATTACAAGCTACATTTAATTAGACAAAAGTCAAGCTTCTACCATCTTCAGCAATCCTGGGTCCTAAGCACTGTAAATGCAATGCAAACAGCTGGCTTCAAATTCCCAGGGAGTGAAGGATCCCAAAGAAAATATTATGAACCAATATATAACGGCTCTGCAGTTGCTCAAGAAATCATTACTCTCTTTACAGAAAGCCGAAATTTATTATATGAAGTGCAAAGATAGCAGAAAATAAGGCAACAGTACTCTACAGCAGGAGTTTTTGCAAAATTCACAGCACTGTCAAATTAGGCATAGCTACACTCCACACACATGTTTTTTGGCATCTTGTCCTGTTCTCATTGAAGTCACTGGGAAGTTTGCCACTGACTAAACAAAGAGGAAGATTGGGCCCAAACTATTCAGCTATTTGCCAAAATAATCAAGTTACAGGAAATTGCCCCTCAAAAGGTAGACGTGTCTCAAAATTCCAGATGCCTACACGGAGCTGATCTAATTTACACACACTGGGCCATATACGGTTCTCTGCGCCTCCACGCGGTTTGCTTTGATGTTAATGGGAATCTGATGCTGCTTAGGGGCAGTGCAGTACATGTCCCTTGGAGCCCATTCATTCCTCTCTAGCAGTAAAGAGTGAGCACAAAAGAGAGTGGAAGTAACACATCACATTACATCCAATATTCATGCAATTATTGAAGAACACTATGTATTACATTTGCAAACTGTCCATAATAATTTAATTTTCTCTCCACAATTTATAATATGTTAATTAGGCATGAAATTGAATGCTTTTTAACATACAACTGATTATGCTATAATGTATCCAACAACGATTGATTGCTGAATAATAAATCAACATTTGCATAAATATTTATATAATTTATTTTTAAAAATCCACACTGTATAAACAGATAGCATGAGAATAAAAATGTGCTATAACAAAACTGTACTTTGCCTTTTAGAGATCTTTTTTCTCAAGACTCGCAGAAAACTTTGATATGCAGTAGAGAAGCAAACATACAATACAAAGCATTTCAGTCCTTCTTTAAATGTTATTAGAAATGCATAATATGGCTTTTTATTCTTAATATACACTGAGAAGCAGAAAAATTGTCAGAATAAAAAATAAAGTTACATTTTAGCTAGATTTACCCAATGTGGAATTTCCACAAGAAGTTGCTTTATTTGGAATTGATCCTTGTTCTTGCTGATAACAGTGGCTAAAACTCTTCCTTCTGACCTTGTATGTATCATTATCATATCCAACCCTCACAAATCTTACTACAGTCATTTCAACCTAGCTTGTTCTGTGACAGTGACAGATGTACTTATTACATTAACAGTGAGTTAAGGGTGGATACAAGACACCGAGGAATAAGAACAGAAATCTAAAGATTTCTCCATTAACAGATACTGCCTAGAATTTGTTCAGATTTCCCACAGATTCTGGCTATACCCTGCCTGCCTGATAGCAAAACTTGTTGCTTTTTTTTTTTTAATGGACTATTGTCCTTCAGGGACTTTCCAGCAGCAACAGCTCAGATATATTCTCCATCCTCCATACACTGCCTGCTCCTAAATTGACTGAAGTAAATGGAAAGACTCCTTAAGATCTCATGAGCTTTCGATCAGCCTCACATTTTGCATGTCTTCTCATAAACCAAAGATCATTACAGTGTGGGCTCTGTCCTGCCCACACTGAGTGGGAAAGGAGACCCAAATTTGAGGTCAGCAGGAAAGACAAACTGCATGTAATTGGCTAAATGCCTCTAACCTTGGCTAACTTTGCTTCTAAGAAATATCAAAAGGTATTTAAAAATAGCTTGCTTATTCAGGAACTACAGCCAGACTAATGGAATGAGGTTTTTTGGACACACTAACTTCTTGTTCACAAGCCAGGAGCAAGAAAAGGCTTGGGACAAATCACATTGGCTAGAACACTGAACTCTCCTCTTTAAAGAAAAGTGAACTTAATGCCTAAGTTAAAATGACCAATTAAAAATAAATTTCAGTGATACAAAGAGGAGAAAGTTTAATGATAAAACCATTATAAGAAAACAAAACTGCAACTGGTTCTTTTCCAGATAAAACTCACCCAGCTAGCCAGCAGCAAGCAGACGTATTCCGCATAGCACAGACTGCGCTACAGCACAGCTTTGGTTCAGTGCTGCAAGCTGCTGTGCACCTCTCATAAAACAAACAAACAAAAAAGAAACAGCTTTGCACAGAAACCAGTGGGGGTTTTTAGCAACTCAGACTGTTACAGCATCAGATCTTTGTATATTAATGTTGGTTATGCTTGAAAGTCTGTTTTCCTTGCCCAGAAATTCTGTGATAAATTTATCTACAGTAAGTTTTCAGGAAGTACTCATCAATAATGGAAGGACATGGCATATCTTATTTTAACAAACATTT
This sequence comes from Oxyura jamaicensis, assembly GCF_011077185.1. Lineage (NCBI taxonomy): Eukaryota > Metazoa > Chordata > Aves > Anseriformes > Anatidae > Oxyura > Oxyura jamaicensis. The sequence goes on along the minus strand of NC_048900.1, from coordinate 17,924,022 downwards.
TGAGATCGTACTTCCCCTGGTTTCTGCAATTGTACATCTGAGAAAGGAGGTGGGAGACCCTGAGACAGCCAGCCTGTGGAAGAGGTGGGGCTGATGGGGTGCCTCCTGAGTTCCTCCCAGGGAGCACACAGAAAATTCCATAAAGCTGCATCTTCCAGACAGTTTCTGCAGTTGTCATTTTTCCTTCCTCTTTTCTACATCTTCGTAGTCTTTCTCAATTACCTTCTCACTTCTATTTTCAGATTTCTCTACAAGTGAAGAACACCAGACCCTACAAGTTTGCTAAGCCACTCTGTCTCTTATTGTCGTTCTGTGTTTGACACCAGCTTCAAATTCCATTTCCTAAAATGCACTGATTTCTACAAGCAGCGATCCCCTAGGTGCAAACTGGTAACCTTACTCAATACACTGAAGTTCTTACAACTTCTTTCCTGTGATCTCAGAATGGTTAGATGTATCATTATTCCTTCTGCACATGGAAAATCAGTGGCAGAAGAACATTAAATGACTTAGAGTATACACCCATTCAGTGACAAAGCTATATACGGATCACCCAACCAGCAATAATCTGATACCCCCTAAAGTAACCAGATCAATCTTACCTTCCTAAAAAAAAAATATAATTGATTAATCATCTCATTCCTTCTGGTTCCATTTAAAGTTTCTGTATATCTTCCTTATTTATTATTATTATTATTATTTTTTAAGACTTTCCCCACTGTTGGAAATTGCCCTCACCACACGTTTCCTCTGCCCCACTATTTGATTTAGCGGTCTTTCGGCCAGGTACGAAAGGGACAGAGCACGCTGCCCTCAGTGTCAATCCTGCCATGCTCCACAGTTCTATCACTTATGCTTTCTACATCCACTTTTTACTACCATATTTTTTATATGCAGCACACTGTGAAAGTGATACAGGATGTTACATGAGGTGCACTGAAATGCTTTATTATTAAATATTTTAAATTAATCATGTGTGATAGTTAATTATTCATTCAAACAAACCATGAAAAATAGAGACTGCAGCAATTTCCTCTCTCCAGTATCAGATTGCTACTAAATGTATGGCACAATAAAACACTCAAATTAAAACTTCCTGATGTGACAACAAATTACTAAATATTCTGAACTGCTGAAAAATTAGAAGTATAAGCCTTGCACGACATATTATATTCATGTCCTACTAAAAACTGCATCTTATTTGGAAGAAAAGAATATTCATGACCTCTTCTACAGATTGGAAAGGAAGTTTCTTGATTTGCCTGAAACTTTTGAACAGCAACATAAGCAAACTTTAAGGAAGACACATCATGTGCAAACAGTCGGTGGTGCATGATGAAATGAAATAATTACATAGAGTGTAATTTCTTGAGACCAGTCTTTCCCACCTGAACAACTTGATTTTTATTATTTCTAATTATCAAAAGGGCCCTTCACCAACAGTGAGCAAAAGCAAAAGCTTATAATCCCAAAGAACTTGGAAGTGAAAATCTTATTACATCCTTGTGATGCAAGACCAGCAATGGTGGAACTGGCCTCAGTAGCAAGCAACTTGAAAGATGGGAGAAATTTGCAGGAATTAAATCTGGAAGGCTAAAGGAAAAACAAATCACACCAAAAAAAAAAAAAAAAAAAGTCTCTGCAAGAGATGAAGGGTAAATTGCAAAGGAAAAATGCATCTAAAATGAACCACAGCATGTATCTTGTAAACTCTCCAATGCAATCTTATATTTACACACTCCCACCTGTCAGGCTTCACCTGAGTAACCCACCCCACTGAACTACAACCAAAACCATAAAAAAAGAAAAACACAGAAGATCAAAACAAGATAGAAAAGATGAGAGAAAACCCAGATCCCAATCTTATTTTTATGTTTTTGTTGTAATTTTGTCTTAAGCATTCTGCTGTATAAGTTCAGTTCTTATATAATTCAAAAACCCTTCACAATATGTAAGCATAAGCCTTTTGACTAAACTTAATGATTCTATTCTGAGCTGCCTGGGTTCTGGCAGAGCTATCGTTATAGTATATATTCCTGAAGACTCCGTGTAATGATCAAAGCCCGCTCAAAGTAAAGCGATCAATGAGGAGCTGTTTGTCTGTCAATCCTTCAGGAGAAGCAGGAGTGCCCGGCTCAGCAGAACAGCAGGAGAGCATGCTGCAGTCTGAGGGATTTGCAACTTGGTCATGGTCTCTCCAAGGTAATAATATTTTGTCAGTATTACTTCTTTTCTTACTATAAAAAGAGATCTGTCTTCTGTGAACCCATTTGTTAGATTGTAATTTACAGGTTTAACCTTTCATTAAAGACACTAATTTGACAAGTGAAGGACTTCTTTTTGAGAGGTCTGTCCTTTCCTTTCCAAAGAGATTTTTTCACCTTGCCTATCAGTGTGGCCCAGGCTCTCTGGCTTATTGCTGCTTTCTCATCTGTCAGAAAGGGGTTGTAACAGGAGAGCGCCTAGACAAAGGTTTTCAGAGTTGCAAAGAGATTACATAGAGGAATTTTAATATTGGTCATTGGTCATCTCTTTACTACACTCATACTTCCTCTTTTCTTTCCTCTCTTTTCCCTCCAGTAAAAGCCTCTGCTCACCCCCCTCTTCCTGTTACTGAGATATTCTCAAAAGCATCTTTGAATCTTTTCCCCTTGTATGTCCCTATTCTATATTTTCCCCTACTTTGATTCTCCTTTGTTTTCTTTTGTTTCATCTTCTCTCTAGTCAGGTCTCCTATTATTTGTTTCATCTTTTGTTGCTCTTTTCCCTCTACACAGTTGCTCTTCTTGTGAGCTGCTGACTTCACTCTCTTCTTGAATCCTGAAATTCTTGGGAAACCCTTTCTTCTTTTTTTTTTTTCTAAACAGCTTTTCCAACCCTTCTCTGAAGCACATTAACACAAGCAAATTACAGCATTTTGTTAATTTAATCCAGCACCTTTTAACATTATTCTTTTCTTGATCACCCAACTCCCTTCTGTATTTCTTAAAGCAAAGATAGACAGATTTTGCTGGTCAAGGTGTGGCAGACAAAACAAAAGAAGAATCATGCTCTTCTGAAGCTCTCACAGCTCTTGCTATTTCCTTTTTTTACATCTGCTATCTAATTAATTGCTGAATACAACAGTTCCATTTAGAGGGGACTTGCAAAAATCATCAAGTCCACCTGTCAGACTACTTTGGAGTGACCCAAAATTAAATTATTAAAAGCATAAGCCAAACACATCTTAAACATGGGCAGGCATAGGGCATCAGTCATCTCCCTAGGAAGCCTGTTCCAGGCTTCCCGCTTGATGGAGACGCTTTTCCTAATGTCTAGTCTGAACATCCCCTTATGTGGCTTTGAGACATTCCCATCAACCTTGTCACTAGATACCAGGAAGAAGAGACAAGCATCTCTGTCTCCATTTCACCTCCTCAGGAAGCTGTAGACAGCAATGAGGACCTCTCATCAACCTCCTTCTCTCCTGCCCTTTTCTGGTCACATTCAGGTACCTCAATGTCCTTTTAAAATTGTGGAGCCCAGAACTGCACAAAATACTCCAGGTGGGGCCGTACCAATGCTAACTTCGGGATAATCACCTCTTCTGACCAGCTGGCTAAGCTGGGTTTAACACACCCCTGAATTACTAAAGCCTTTTACTTTAAACTCCTCAACGAGTAAGGTTACAGCCTTTCACTGCTCTCCATCATTTTGAGGCTCTCCAACTTTTATATATATATATATATTAATAATCTGGAAATATTTTCTGCACAGCTTTATTTGCAAGTTCCCCTTTCCCTACCCCTTTTAGTTTTTTTGTTATTTAACTTCTTAACTGTCAAAGATTGAGACAGTTGAGTATTTGGAAAACATTTCTTAGAATCTCCACATTGGAAGGCTTGTGAGAGAAACAGAAGTGTAGACACCCCTGGAATTACATCCGTTTCTTGATGAGTAGCACATAACATCTAAGAGTCACTAGGTTTCTTCAGCCATTATGATACAGGTGAAAATTGGCCAAAACATAAGAACTGTTTGGAAATAACCAGCATAAGTAGGTCCAGAGATGAAATGGTTTCCAACCTCTATGGTGAACTTGTTCTTATCTGCCAGGTTCAATGAGCTCTGAGCTGCAACGGGTTGTTTCTTCTCAGATCATGAAGACTCGTCAATGTGGGGAGTACTGCATGAAAGAAGATCAGTAGAGAGCCCTGAGGTGGTTATACAGATGAGAAATAAGAAAATGAAAAAGTAATGAAATTCAAACTGACATGACAAAAAGGAAAATAGAAAAAAAGAACAAAAAGCTGAGTATCAGGCCAGGCAATCTCAGGGGATGGAGAGGAAAAAAGAGGAGAGAGGTGGGAGGTATGACATCTTAGGTCCCATCCCCATGTAAATCTCCTCAGATTTCTCATAATGTGGGAAACAGTACATAATTCTCAAAATTGTTGACAGTAAAGCTACTTCTTCCTTTACTCTGTTGTGTTTTGCTAGACACTGATCTCTACAAAGAGCAACAGTTTTTGTCTATGATTCATAAATGTATAATATAATGTATATATGCATACAGCATCCTTATCTAAAAAAAAAAAAGTAAGCACTTCTTAAGAGTAAACACTCAAATCCCCAGTTAGAGGTAATACTTTTTTCCTCTGTAATTACTTACACAGGTGCTTTCAACTGGAAGTTTTGTCTCATACAAGAAAGCACAGAAAATTAGAAGCAAAGCCAGGAAAAGAGATAACTGTCCTGCTATTAAAGCCTTGCTCTGAGCACCATTCACCCTTTTCCTCAAAAGACCTATTTTGAAGAGGAGATTCAAGTTGAAGTAGACACTAACACAAACGGACAAGTAGCATTAGAGGACTTGAAATGCAGATAGGTGGGAGACAAGGCAGATATTTCATCAATATTTACTTGATAGTCACTGGATGTAGTTTTTCCTCAATACTAAAAGTATCGGCACTCTGAATCTTAACTGTGTGGTTCTCTGGCTGGGAAAGTGTTACCATTTTTCTTATAAATAAGATATATGAGAAAAGCTTTCTTTCAGTTCCACGTCTCTTCCAAAAATCATACACATCCCACCAAAGTCATTGCCATTCACAAAAGGAACACTGCACATTCATGAAGAATCATGTAGGTATAAGTAAAAGGACAGAAATGTTTCTGTGAGTTTATATCTGCATTAAGTTTCCCAAGTAGACAACCACAAATTAACAAGTGGTCACAAGCCACTGTAAAACCAGGAGAGTTGCCATACAGCAAAATGTTACATATACAGCAGAACAGACACATGTAAAGAATTCCAGAAAGTTGCTTCAACTTGATATCCAACAACCCCTTTTACCTCACTAGATTTTTTAGATCAGTAGCTTAACAATATGATTTGTAGACTTCAGCTGAGTCAAATTCTACAAGTTGAGCATCGTGTTGTGCGTTTGAGAAAAGACAAGATTCTTGCCTTGAGCAGATTGAACTTCACATAATCCTAAATGATAGAATTATTGGTTAGAACTGTCTTCAATTAAATTAGTAAAGGGCTTTTATGGTTTACCCTGTCATTGCTCTCTTTTCTAAGGAGAATAAGGTTTTATTTTATTTTTATACAATCAATTAAGGGAAAGTTGTCTAGTGACAAGAATTCTTCTAATTACTAAGTTTTCACATTATTAAATACTTTAAGTTAAATCAACCAGCATTTAGCAAACTGCTGCTGCCCCCCTTTTCCCCCTTCCATATACACACTTCTTTCCTCCTAAAAGCCCTCCACTGAATTAGCTGTTAGGTGCTAATTGCAAATGATTAAGCACTCACCAGTCTTACACTTCTTGCTTTAATATTAATGACATGTATTAGCATGGAACATGGCTTGTATTAATATTATAAATGGAAGCCTGCATGGATCGCTGCCTACTGTTTTGCATTACAACGAGCATGCAGCTAAAGAAAAAAAGTCCAATTTAGACCAGAAAAAGCCTGGTATACCATATATTTCTGTTGGCAAGAAAGAAGTAAAAAGACTAAAGAAAATAAAGTTAAATACTATCTATTTATATAAACAGTATATCATTTTTTCCTATAACCAGCAGCAGCAAACTTATAAAAGAGAGAAATTTCTCTCATCAGTCTCAAATAACTGGAATATATGAAGGTGAAGTTGAGTTTAAATTACTCCATTAAGCAGAGCCATGCCACAGAGAAACACCTTTCCTGTCTTGCTCTAAAGAGGTAACTTGAAGTTCTTTTTCCTGTATATTTCAGGTTCAAGGATTGCACCCTGTTCAAACATCTTATTTATGCTTTCCTATTCAGAGGATACCAAAGCATATGCAGGCTTTTTGTTGTTGCTGTTGTTTTGTTTCGTTTTTAAAGTCTGTATATAATGTAATTCTTTATCCTTCTTCCTCCAAGGTAGCTCTCCCTTTGATTCAGCCACCATGGGCATGTAAAGCATAAATGTGTTTAGTATGCACAACTTTTAACTAGGTTGCCTTACATTAGTTATACAAAATAAGTCACGGCTGCTTATATTGAAACAAAAACATTAGAAATGAAAAACATTGTTCTCAATCCTCATTGCTTTGTGCAACTGAAACTGAATGCATCTTCAGATGGTAGGCAAATGAAAGCTCTCACCACACAAACTGCATCACTTCCAAACAAAAGCACCTTCTATGAAGCCTATGCATTTCTTGGAAAGCCGAAGGAGTCACCATCAATGTAAAGTTCTTAACACTAGCTATTGGAGAAGTATGATACACACACTTCAAAAGTAAGTGACAGACTTCCCTTGTCTAGATTTTTAAGCTTTTATATTGAAATTAAAATAAAAACTAAAAAAAAAAAAAAAAGCACCTGTGGAAGGAGGAAAGGGAAGGGAAATTATTTATACAGTATTCTTTTTTTAAAAAAGTTGAAAGGATCAATACAAATGAGACTTTAGAAAGAAAGCCTCACAGCAAAAATGTGAAAGCAGCAGCAGAATCCTGTGATGGTTTTGCCATTAACTAGAGAAATGAGTGTGAATATATACTTATAACAGGGACAGGGGGTCCCTGGCAACAACTGAGCAAGGACTGATATCATGCTCTGGGTTATAATGTCCAATATACATATTTTTACTGCTATCAGAAACAATGAAATACATCCACAAGCAGCAAAAGGAAAAAAACTGTCTGGAATATAAATGGACATACCGAGACTCTTTCTAAGAGAGCAAGCAGCTCAGCCACATCACTTCATGTGCAGTACCACTCATCAACCAATTCCCATAGATGACTGGTACTCCACTAGCCCCTACTTATTTGAAACCTGTGCCTGGATTAAGAAGCATCAATGCAGAAGCACAGCAGAGTTAGAAAAGGCACTCACAAAACCAGGTGACACGTGCACAACAGAGCCAAGGAGCGACGGAAGAGAGGAGCACCTCTTCATGGGCTCTTCATGAGCCCCCTTCATGGGCTTCTCCTGCTGCTCCTCTGGCACCCCCAATCTCAGCACAGATCCCACACAAGGGCCTGCGCACACATAACTCTGGCAACCAAGCTGAATCCCACCAACTTCACTGGATGGTGTAGGCCAGCAGAGATGACTCATTTAGCACAAGACCAAGAGCAGGCAGTAGCTTCACAATATCCACCCATTGTTTGTTGCCCTAGGTAACTGACACATTGTTAGCTGGTAGCTAGCTACTTATTTTGTGGTTTTTCTTTTTATTTTTTAAAATTTCAATCTTTAACATCTATTTCTATTTCATATTACTTGTTTATTTTGACTTAAAACATGGGATGTGGGAATGAGATGGTTGGGATCTCACAGCTGCTGATCTCAGTTACAGGCTGGGTTAACTGGAATGCAGTTTGCACAGATGTTATCAAAGACACATTTGTGAAATGTCACCTCTAGAAAAATATTAATTTCTCAACAATAAAAAAGTTTGATTTTTTTTTTGAATCACAACTAGGTTTCATAGGGAATTATGAAGACATTCCCCCCTAATTAGTCTAAATGAATATTTTGTTTTTTCCTACTACATGCCATTACAGAAAACAAAACAAAAAACACTTGCACAGTCCAACTTCACCCGCTAATGATTTCTGCTTTTACCATTTTGAAGTATGTTTTGCATAGCAAGACTTCTTTCACAATATTTCTTATTCCCGATCATCCATTCGACAGATAGAGACCTCGGCTGGCTGAACTACCCTTTGTCATGAGGAAATCCGTGGCATATTCAGGAGTTAACCTACTTCACTTGAACCCTACTGACTTACTCTTCTGTCACAGAAGTTGACTTCTTCATCTAGGAGGGATGGAAACATACTTTACACATGTCCATCTAGATTTTTCCTGAGACTGAGATCAATGAAAATTATCCATCTCCCTGTTAAAAGAAAGTGTTGTGCAGCTTTAGCTTCTTCCTTAGTCCAGGAATGCACTATTAGTAGAACTAAATTTATGCAACTATCGAAAGGAGAAACCCTCATGGAAAAAAAACTGTATCATCAAGGATACTACCATAATAAATAGAAAGGTATCAAATTAAGGTTGTCCTCCAAGCCTTGAGTTTCAGTTCTTAATTTACAACCTTAATAATGCCTGAGTTTTTATTATTTTTTTTAACATGTAGCCTTGTTTTGACTGCACGTACATAGAACCATCATAGAAATTCAGCATTTGCCTGCATTTATCACACACTGCCACGGAAGTTTCATAGCCTTCTGTTCTTAGAACTGGAAATAAAACTATTACTAAGGATATAATTTGAAATAGAAACTGCTTTCTATATGAGTACTTAGACTGATCATTCCTTGGAGTAAACACAGATATTTCTGCTCTTGAACCAATGAACCTGATCAGCCTTTTCAAGTCAATTCCATATCTGATTATTATTCAGGCTAGCTTTAATTTCTAACACAGGACAGCAAAACACAACAGCGGGCTCCTGTCTATAGTGAGGGCTGTCTTCTGGGAATTACGTAGCTCTCACTAGCAGTGGCTAAATCCTCTTTGCAGCTGCAAGAAGACCATTTATTCATCAGCACCTTGTGTTACAAAGGCAGTAAGCAGACATTTCACATGCCATCTCCATGGGTGCCATGGCTCACATGTACAAGACTCTTACCACAGCTCTTTCTTTTCTTTCATTTACATTCTCCGCTTCACTGAAGTAATTTGGAATAATTGACAGTGGAATTTTGCTAACCTGAACTTTAGGATGGAATCGTTTTAGATTAGTGAATGTTCCTATTGCAAATTAGTGACTGCCAGTGCAAGCATTTATATTCTTCAGATACGCTACTGAGGGTTTTTCTCTGAAAATGATTGTTTGGAAAAATGACAAAAAGTGAAAAATAACAATAAACAGTAAACACAAGAATTTTTGCGGTAGTAAGAGAAACAGAGGAAGCAGTTGGTATTTGGCTGCACACACTACTGAGTTCAAGGACTGTGCTGTTACTTTGTATTAAATTTCAGTTCCTGCTTGACATTCTCCTACACTTTCCCAGGAGACTTCCACTGTTTTTCCTTTTGTGGACAAAGGGTAACTTTGCCACTAGACGGTAGAGGGACTGGTATTGTATATAGCTTTACCAATTAGATTTGCTACACCCACCTCTACGAATGCATCCCCACAGTGTAGGTGCTTGCCTAAACCTACATCACAGCACAAAGACTCTTGCTACTGGCCTTCTAATCCAGGGGATGCCAGTCTCAGCAAATGTATTCTACAATTTCAGTTATTTTACTCTCTTGCACAGAATTAGGACATCATTCTTATTAAAACATTTCACCTTTCACAGTTAGTAGTTTTTTTTTTTTTTTTTTTTTGATTGTTTGTTTTATGTTTTCCTTTGCAATCCTGTAATAATGCTGAAATGTACCTCTTCTCCCCACAGCATATTTCATTCCTGTTTCAGGGCAGTGAACAATATTGAGTGGTCTAAAATCCCCCCTTTGTAGTACCAGCTACTTCACCCAATTGAGGAATGACTGTTTTGGTGAAAGCACATCATGGTAATCTCAGGAAATTTTCATTCCGTTTTGTAAATTGTACAGCTTTGGAAATTTCCCATATAAATCACAAATCTTCAGTCTTAGATATACAAACTATATCTTCTGCACTATACAAACCTGGATAACAGGACAGTAGGAGAATAGAGACTTTGTCTTCCTTGCTGACTGCACCACAGTGGAATTACCTATCTTTTTGTCTGCCTTAGCACTACTGACTTCTCCAAACAGGTGGAGAAGCGGGAACAAAGTCTCTGTAATATTTGGTCTCGACAAATATATACTGTCTTGATCTTGCAAGAATCTGCAAGAAACTGCCAAGCTCCAGATCAGGAAAATGTTTCAACATTTGATAAGCTTTAATACTGTAAATCACCTCACTGAAGTACACAGAATGAGTGTACCTAAAGTTAAGCACAACAAAGCAATTAAGGATGGACTGGGACAAACTCTTCTGCACTTTTGAAGCTCACACTCTGAACTGAGTAAGCCTTGGCTGAGTCTCATGCTTAGGAATCATGGAATGAGCCTCACATGCTTTACTTCCTTTTGTCTTCAGTCCATCAATTCTTTCCCTTAACAATAAGTACATTATTCAGTCACCTCTAATTGCCCCACATCAGGTCTGCGAGCCGTCCAGCTTCAAAGAGGCAATGTGTTAAAAATGAGACAGGCTGATCATCTGAGATCAAAAACATAAGAATTTAGGGAAGGAGGTGGAAAAAAAAAAAAAAAGGAATGGGGAAAGGGGAATGAAAGCATGTGCTTACAATCCCTGGACAAGAACTGCTCTCTCAAAGACAATGTACTGTACATATGTTATTTATATGCCACCATTTTAATGGCTCTTCAATGAAAAACATCTTGTTACCATAGTAACTGCCACATTTCATGCTGTCTCTGAGCCTACTACATCATCATACTAGACACACACAGCTTTTCACACCAGTAAGTCATGGGCATGTCTGGTATTTTACAAAAGACCACGTACATGTTTTCTGTACCTTAACCTTACTTGACATACACATTATGTTAATTTCTCAATATGAAAAAGAAAAAAAATTGTTCATGTTCTTTTTCTTATTGCTTTGGCAGAGAGCAACATGTGAGTATAATGCCAACTCCCAATAGCAGGGAAAACTATTTTCAATCATTATTTTACCTCTCCTAGGATCTATAGCTATTTACAAGTTGAAGAATTTGCTGAATTGTGCCTACGTACTCCACTTTTGCATTTCTGAACTACTTGCTTGCAACAGGCATTCTCTGCTTCAGTCCATGGGCAAGGACTCACTGAGAGGTGCAGAGGTCCCTCTCCAGCCTCCACACCATTTATATATCATAAGATATTGTACCATTTGCCTAAACCTTCAAATAAGTAATGCCAGTTGCTCCAATTGTTTCCATATTGCTATTCAATGCTACATTCTCTCTGTCATAACTATCTTAAAGATTTAGAGCTACACAAAAAGTAGGCTGAATTTTCCCATTGGGTATGTGCACAATAAGAATTGCTTTGCCAATGAGCCTCAGGAAATGTTGGGTATCTGTATGCAATCTCCACAGGCAGAAATGCAGACTAAACTATGCAAGAGTGCCCACATACTGAATATAAAAACAGCTCTGAAACCTGTGAGCTAACATCCATTCAGTGTCTAACTGAAGAAAACACAGGTAAATATTGTGCTGTTTTTAATTTCAGCGTAACATCTTCTGACTTTTTATTCACTCTAAATGGGCAAGTTTATTCATTATGAACACATTATCACATAATAGGATATCAAAGGATTATTAACCCTGAAGCCTACCTCTAGCAATTAAAATATCAGCATTGTTGTCTACATTTATGATACAATTATAAGTTCACCCACTTGGTGTTTCTCTATCATTATATTGTTTTCAAACATAGTAGCAGACATTGCAGCAGGACATTATTTAAAGATTTCTAGAGACAGGTAAGAAGAATGTGAGTCGTCATTACCAGACTGAAGGCTCCTGCTTTGCTGTGCAACTGATGTGATAAACAGATATAACCATTTTTCATAACAAAAAACAACTCACGAGACACAAGGAAGCCAAAATTCAAGCCAGCTTCTTGTCTTGTCTCATTGTTAATAGTTCCCAAAGGCTCCAAATCTGGGACTAGGTGAAAGGTGAGTTTGCTCTATAACCCAGGAAATTACCTAGAAGGTGCTTCCGTGGAGGACTGGGAAGTTCCACTGCTGGAACCAGGAGCAGTGCCACAGCTATGCCAGTGCCTCATCCTTCCTATGCCTCTGTCTCCTAACATAGTACAACAAGCAACAGAAAATACATTTTAATCATGTGACATAGCCACACAAGTAACCAAAATTTAAGTTAAAAATGTGACTCATCTGGAGAAATATTGCTCTTTGAATATTCAGGAATAGCCAGCATTGTTGTTGATAGGGATAGAACTTACTCAACTTAAAACTTTTTAATTGACTAGGAAGTCTGGAAGCCCTGAGGCCACGTACGCACACAGCACAACATACTGTTTCTGCTTTCCCACCACAAATCATGAGCACTCTTGCAGTATTTTCCTCTTACTCATGAAATTGGAACTGAAAAAACAATGAATTTCTCACACTGTACGGAAATGAGCTCAGCCCCAAGACATACTGGGAGCTTTAAACCCTCACACCAGAAGTTGTTTCCGACCTGACAAAATATACTTGTTTATAATACTAAACATTGGCTCTAATGGCCAGAGTCAGCATATCCATACATTCTAGACCACACTGCTGTGCAAAACAGGTTTTTTTGTTGTTTTTCAGACCAGATTGCAAGGAACTTCTTGTTATTTGTTGTGGAAAATCACTTGGTCTGTTAATCAATCAAAATACAGAGGCTGTGATAGAATAGCTTAATATAACAAAGTTAACAAAAGCTAACAAGATCATATAATCGATTTTTATCACCAAGTTTCTGACACAGAAAAGAGCTACAAAAAGGTAGAAAGTAAAATGTTTATATGCATCTGCAAGTTTTGCCAGTTTTGGAGAAGGACAGATAAAATACCACTAAGGATTATAAAGAGGTTCAAACCTTTCTCTATGCATAAATGTCAAGCAGAACAAAACCAAAATGTCTCTCTTTTTTAAATGCAGATAATACAATAGTGTTTCTTGTTCTGATGTCTTAAAGAACCCCTAATTTTCCCAAGTGTAGGTGATGATTTCAAGCTGTTGTGTAATGTTATTTTTGATTCATCTCTGTGCTCCTCAACTTCTTAAGCATTTTTCCACTTTGGTCTCCTTTGTAGCTATTTTTCACTAGCCTCCAAATTCCGTTTCTACTGAGACAACTCTAAGAAGTTTATTGTACATCTAATTGTACAAGTACCAATGGTGTGCATATTTGCCATTTAATATCTTTAAATCTATACTTTAGACCATAAAAAAAGAAGCCAGTTCTGCCTGCTCAGAAATCATCATCTGCACTGTTATTGATACCAGCAAGTAATGGACTACATTCTGCAACAGCAGAACACAGAATCTGCGGCAGAGATGTAAAAGTGAAACAACTGGATGTCACTTTGAATTTGATTTCTTGACATCTTCATTTTTTTCTGCAATGTGCAGGAGCAGTATGGCTTAAAAAAATAATGAAAAAGACAAGTAAGAGACCACTATTTCCTGTAGTTGGGTCAGTTCTGTACATAGAGTTCTTCTACCTATAACCCAACAGTGGCATATGAGAGAAATAAAGAGCGTGGAAAAGAGATGGGAAAGGAAAATGTACATTGGTAATTTTAGAAGGCTCTTAAAAGCCACTAGCAAACTACCCAGAATAAAAAAAGTAAACCAGATCCAAAACCTAATATGTTCTGAACCCAACTTGTAATAGAGGGTTTTCAGCACTGGAGAGAACAACTCAGTTTTTTAGCATCCAAGATCCATATGACTGAGACCTAACCATAAATTCTGTTACACAGTTTTGGCTAGCTATGTTTCTAAAGTGTTTTCCATAGCTTATTGCATCAAAAAAGTATACTTATGATTTCAAAATTGGATGAAGCAGCACTTATTAAATCATGCACTCATTACTTATTTCTATTTGAAATGTCATTTCCTAAGTTTTAATCTTCCCTTTCCAGGCCTCACTCATTATCACCTGAAATTCAGGACCAAAAGCAAGGAAGACTGAACACATGGTTACAAGAGAATGATTTTCCTTGCAAACACAGACATGTGAAAGCTTTCAGAACTTCTCTTCCAACTCTTGTGAGTTTTTAATGATTTGGATAGCGTGGGTAGTGGAAACAGATGCTATCGTCTCTACATTTTTGGCAGAGGATAAAGCAGCAAAGGCTAACATATTCATGCTGTTTGCAAACTGATGTATACCACAGATCATCTTTCCAAAATACATTTGGGCAGGACAGAAAATTTCCAGCTCTTGATGATACAAAATTATATCATTAATGTCTAAATATACCATTACTTTTTAAAAGAAAAGAAAATAACAAGCCCACCCCCCACCTACCCCCAGCAATACATAATCTGTCCTGTTCCCAAGTGGATAAAGGATACATATCTGGGTAGCCATTTAGATTCTTTCCCCTCCCACAAGAAGAAAATCCTGCTTGCCAAGCACCTTAGGATTCTCAGATGGAAGACACTTTGTACGAGTGAATTCCGTTATTTATTGCTACCATGCAGCACTCCATACATCCATAAGGCTTCCTGCAGTCTGAAAACTATATTAAGACCTACTGCAAGCAGATGCAACTCCACTGACATCAGCAGAGCTGCACTTACATCAGGCCTCAACTTGCTCTAAACACAGCTGTGCATGGTTTGTACATTGCCTACTCTAACCAGAGAAGCCTTTGTAATTTAATAATAATTGTCTAGATCTGATCCAGAACTCAAGACACACAAGCTACTTGGAAAAGAAGGCTAATGCAATGCAGAAGTCTGCCTTTGCTTCACCCTGTCCTAAAGCAGCTCAACTTGGAGCCTTAAAAATTTAACCTTCAAAAGATCACTATGCAATAAAACAGTTAAGTATTAAAGAGATCTGATAAATGGCTTTAAGCATTCCATTCTTCTATATAACACAGCACACATCGCAGCCTCTGCACTGCATATGTATCCCTGCCCTCTGTATTATCCCCCTGTTAACTAGTTGTAGGCTGTACTACTGAAATGCATCACAGAGAATATTTAATAAATAGGACTGGTCATCCAATGACCTGAAAATACTTTAGCTGCATTTCCGGATGAGATTAAACTGTATTTAAGTGGCAAATGAAGAGGAATGCAATTCCACATTACATGCAACATGCTATATCACCTGAGACCCTAACTCTGCAGGCAGATCACTGTGCTAGTGCACATCTTCCCTCTGGTCAGAGGGACTAAATGGGTAAATATCCCTCAAAAAGGGATCTAGTTTCACAGTGAGATTTTCTAAGCATTCCCATAGCACTGAGACCCAGGAGAGGCACCAATTCACATTAAGTAAAAGGCATCTCAGCCACTTTGGACAGATGATTACTTAAAAGGAACAAGGAAAAGTCTACTGGGGGAGGGGATGGGGGTCTCACATTAAAAAAAAAAAAAAAAAAAAAAAAGGTACTCCAGATTCACTACCTGAACATTTGATCTGACTTCAGTCTCCTACTGGAGAGTACTTTGGAAAGCAAAGACCCTACATCTAAAATGAAGCTAATACAAATGGCAGTTATATCACTGATTCTGAGAAGTAAATCATACTGATAGTGTCTTGAACTTTATGAAAAAAGTTAAAACAAAACAAAATAATTATTTTTCCCCATTGTGGGAAATAGAAGGCCACTAAAAAGAGGATGGTGTTTTTTTCCAACTGCTATTAACCATGTCCAGCAACGGATAATGAAGAACAAGATATTTGATATCATCTATTTTTTATTGTTTTTATTGTGGTGAAAATATTGTGGTATGCTACCTTTTCATTTTGGTCTTAAAACATGACAAATTGATTTTTCTGATTTTCTTATTTTTAGTGAAGTAATAACATAAGACTTTATATAGCATCTATTGAGAACAGTGTGTCACGCATTTTGAAAAAACTCCAGGCAGTTTAAAACCAGACTTGCCTCATACCAGACTAATGCATAAAGCAGGTGGCAGTAGGGGAAAAAAAAAAAAAAGTCAAATAAGGGAAAAAAAATCATCTCAACTATGATTTTGAAGTTTTAAAACTAGTATAAAACAAATCTTCCCATCTCTTTTAAACTATCATGCTATTTCCATATACAGTATAGCACCAGAATTACAAGGCTAATTTATCATGGCATCCACAATCCTTCCCCCTTACAGGAAGAATCCTAAGATTCAGTTTCAATGAATTTGATAAATAAATAAAAGCACATTCTAAATAAGAACAAGCACTATGTTGTTGTAGTTAATTCCCAGAAGGAGACAATTATGCATTAAGGTGAGTTGTGCGATTCAATCTGCCCACCTTTCAGAATACCCTTTAAAGCAATACACAGTATTGCTTTGTTTTCCTTCTAATGAGTACCAGTGGTCAAACAGTTCAGAATCATGGTGGAATCTTCAGGTGCTCTGCAAGTCCAAATTACTGCACTTGTTTCTACAACCAACTACTTTGGCAGCTGGAGGCCTGACATTGCCAAGTTTTTTTTTCTTTAGAGAAAGCTGTTTTGGTAAAGAAGATATGGAGAAGATGGGGAATATAAAATCATTTTTTCTTTGGATTACTGTGTACCATACCTAATGCTTCTTATTCCATCTGTATGCTTGAGGCAATAAGCCCTACCAGTAAACCTTTCACCTTTCACATTTTCCATTCAAAGACTGTCAAGACAGATGGCAGTAAATGCCATCTTTATTGAATTATGATCCTTAGTACTTTACCAGAAATAAGCAAGTATTAATCAAAGTACAAAGGTTTGAAAAAGGTAGAGCCATGAGAGCTCTGGGAAGAAAACAGCTTGCCAGGCATGCTCGCATTTTTGAGAAAAAAATAAATAAAGAAAGAAACATCGCAGCATTTATATAACTTGCCAGATATCAAGCAGTGTTGGAGGAGGCATCTTTCAGGCTCCCCATACAATGTTCAGAGTATCCTGTCTTTTGTTCTGTTCCATGTCTACATGTCTAATATTTCTTTTCCTCAGTGAAAGCACAATGTTTAGATTTTAATTTCTTTTGCTTTAACATTAGTCCACTAAACTTTTTTAGCTACACAATGATATCCTTGGACCCCTTATAGGGTTTGCTTCTTTTTCTTAACCTTACCTGCCTGTTCTTGTGGTCTTGCTGGCTTCTTGTCATAACTTAACACTCCTGTGATTTGTTTTGGCCACAGGACAAAATCAACACTAGACTTTCTCAGGGCAGAGTCACATTCTTTACACTGCAGGTTGGAGATGGGACAGCACAGCAACCCTGCACTCAGTGTAGATCCAAGAAACAGTCCGCAATTTGCCCCCTGCTTAGGAGGAGTCATGAGCTAGCAGATAATCCAGTAAAAAAAAAAAAAAAAAAAAGAGAGCTTTTCCCTTAGTACACTACAGTTCTGGAAATCAGCAAGATTTATTGTCCTTTTTTTAAGGATTATCTTCTTTTAATTGCCAAAAGACTGTATTCTGTAATATAATAGAAATCCTGAGACAGACATATTATGTGATGGAATACACCTACGTCCCACCTAGATCTAGCCATGATGACCAGGAACAATGACCAGGAACATGCTAACAGATTACTACAGCCCTTTCAGCCCTCTCACTGCTCCCCATAACCTGTAACCTGCATACAGTCCCAGCTAGCCCATAACACATCCGCTGTTAGAGACACAGAAGCAAAATGAAAGAGCTGGCTGTAGGTACAGGGGATGACATGCGTGATCACACCTGAGAAGTACATGTGGATGACCTTTTCCTATACTAACTTTCTTCTCTGAGTGTGGTTTAAATGCTAACCAACCAGTAATTTGTTCATACACTTGCATGCAGAATACTTGATAACTTTGAATCAGTTATCAATTCAGTTGTACCAGACCTTTGAGGAAGGAGCTCTAACTTAAAATTCTGTTTGGTTCAAGCTGGAGCCAAAAAGCTGTACACATACACCACAGATGAAAGCATTTTCTCTAGTGAACTCCCACTAGGTGTTTTCCAATAGCAACGCTCATTTAACAAGTGCACCATGCAGGTGGAACCTGTTAGGAGCAACAGCACATTGGTACATAAACATCATGCAATTAATATTTATTGCTTACTAATATTCATTTTATTTACATTTTCATAGTCAGCCCCATGCTCTACAAAGCAGTATGGTAGGAAAGTAAAGTTTCCACTAGCAAAAAGCAATGTGCACTTTCTACTGTATAAAATGTCCTTAAACATTTAAATGCATGCATTTAAGATTATTTATTGAATTAAAGAAAATAAAAATACCAACCAACTTATCAGTTACCATAAAAAAGATGATGAATTACTCCAGATGATGAATATATAAAGTGCCAACATAAGGCAAATTATAGTTTGAACTCATAGCTAATTTGCCCCTGTACATGGTGTTACGTCTCAGTAAACATCAGGTGAGCATTCTTACACCCCTAGTGAAAGTGAAGTGAGTTACCTCGCAAATACAGGTGGGCACAATTACACACAGCTTATGCACTGGGCTCAGAGCATCTGGCAGGCTGCTAATTACTCCCCGAGTTACCCCATAGTAATTCAGCAATGCATTTGTATTCTGAACTTTGAAGCACAAGCAGCTTGAGGCACCACAAAGCCTCTCCACCGGTAGTGGTTCGTAACACAGGAGTGCTTAGTTACAACTAAGACTAGCTCTTTTATAGTAAGACCTGCAAAACACTTCAGTTTATAGGATCTGCAATTTTGAACATACCTGGTTTGATGCTTAAATAGCATCTTAACCTTCTATATATCCTACCCTACTGAAGTACTATACTAATTATTCCCCTCTCCTCCCTCATATAATACTCCAAGCTATTTTTTCCATAAAGAAATATATTGATTTACCCACTGTTTGTTACTGGTAGCCTCCTTCCCCTACGTTTTTTGTGACATTTGTCTGCTATGTTGGCATTTAAAGAAACTGTGGTTCTATTCCACAAAGTACTTTAACTACTTAAATTTTGTTCTGCTGTTATCAGGGAAGTAATGTACTTGTGTAAAAGCTTTGCTGAACTAAGGCATAACTATATACCATGAATCTAAATCTTAAATTTCAATTCTGTCTCCAGAAGCACAATAATTTTCTGAAAGGCCAAAATAAATCTTATGTACATCCTACTCCAGTGCATTAAGTATATATATAATATTATTTGAATTTTACAGAGAAAAAAAATATACATTTAAAACAAATACATACAGGAAAAAAAAAAAAAAAAAAAAAAAAAAACACTTTTAAGAATTATCATTAAGATATACTCACACCTTACCAGGACAGCTGTTCTTTTCAGCAGTAGGACTTTAAGTTCCTATTGTTTATGCAAGACACCAAATAGATCCAGAAGCAAAAAGTCCTTGGAAAACTTATCAGCTACACATTAGAAGTTAAATATTTCAGGGTGTAAACCAGACAGACAATGTTTCATTTATGTGTATAGCTTGGGTTGTTGTTTTTTTTTTTTTTTCTTTCATGTTCCTATTGCAGTTTCCTATCTATTTATAACAAAACACCATTGGTTCTCTCACTTGGTCAACTATTATTTTACTAGTTTATATATACTTACATTTTTTCAAGGATATAGAAGAAATTACAAAATATTAGAAAAGTACTTAGGAAAATAATCAATTTTATTTATTAATACTTCTACCTTTTAAATAGGATATTGTAAGGACTTTAAATACAATTTTGACTTTAGAGCAATATGGGATATCAAATCACACCAGGGACTTTTTGTATGCTTCTGTGCGAGATGACAAGTTCTATCAGGTTACTAACAATTTTAACTGGAAAGAATTTCTTCCCTAGATTTTTTGCCAGATCTGTGCTAAATATAGAAAACATAATAAACTTTCATTTCTTAAGTCATGTTTCTGCATTTTAAGACATACTTATTTCAGAAGTTAGATAACACCATTCTATTAGCAAGATTTGCAAAGCTGTGATATGACAGTACTACACATGCAAATCTCTTGCATAAGGGTTTAGAATCTGTGATCTATGTGGTGGTTGTTTTGTTTTGTTTTGTTTTTTTGTGTTGTTTTTCTTCTCCTTCTCCCAGGACATTTTTATCTGTTGGAGGACAATGGGTCAAGTAACAAAAATTCAGCAGTTACTCCAATATAAACTTCTCAGTTGTTTGCCATCTGCAGTTACTTGCCATCTGCAATTATTTGCATTCAAAGCCAGGAGTATGGAAGACTACAATCTAGTCTACAAATAGCTTATGAGATAACTTACTTAGGCACTTGCATGTTGGGGCTGCAGCAGTGAAAAATGCAGAAAAAATCCAGCAATAAGAACTTGAACAAAACATTTTGAGAGGTCTATTTTTTCATTTCTCCTCCCATTAAAATCCCAAACTGCTTATTACTAAATACAGAGTGCAAGAAATCTGATGCACGGTAATGTAAATTCAACTTTAATGATGCACTGAAAAATGTCTTATGGTTACCACGATCGGTGTCTTCCTGGATATAAGAGAACTTATAGGATTCTGAAATAAAGCCCTAAATCCATTATATTTTTCCTACAGAAAATAAAGGCTGATTGCTTAGGACAACTGTAACAGTATTTTGGTGAACTAAAGGCCCCGCTTGTCATTAGTGGTCAGAAACTAAATTAGATCTCCCAATATATTTTTCTTTATATATTCTAAACAATCTTCTTGCTATTTGACCCATGTAATTTCAGAAAATAGGCTGAACACTGGTAAGTTTGACAAAGCTGCAGTAAAACAGACTGCGCTACAGCTCTGTTTCTGATATATTCTTAGATTAGAATAGCTGGTAATTTACATCCAAAGATGTAAAATAAACAAAGCATGAGGCATTCAAGTTGGAAGCACAACTCCTTCTGCAAAACTATGAATAACTTATTCACTAGCATCAACAGTAATTTCATCTAGATTGCAGTCTTTACATTGTAGGCACTGAAGGGATATTAAATACAACAGTATTAACTTCTGCTTTTGTTATCAAGCAATACCTCTTACTCTTGAAATTGAAAACAATAGGGGGAAAAAGTAAAGAAAGAACAACATGACCAAAATTAACTCTGCACATCCAGAGGATACACATAAGTGTTTGTGAGTCTATTGAAACACTTAAATGAAAAACACCACAAGCCTTAAAAATACAGCTAGATTGTAGCCCTATGTATAAAGGAAGAATGACATTTCTGATGCAAAATATTAGACCATGCTGAGTAAAATATATTATGCACTTGTTCTAGGTTGGAGATCCATAAAGACTGTTTATTACTACTTTCAGATACTTTCATGAACTCATATTAAAGGGGAAAAGAGAGAGAAACATTGAGCATTCAATATTTTACTATCAGTCGCTTGGTTTCGTTTCATGTTAATGCATATAGGCTCTGGTGCTTCCAAAGAGTTCCAAGGAACACTGGGCATTATTAGATTGATAACCAACTCATATCCCCTGCAGGTGGCTCATAAATACTTAACCATATGCAGATTACTTGGTAGAAGATAGTCTTCATTTGTGGTTTTAGGTCATACTAATGCGATTTTCTCTTTCAAACAAAACTAAATAGATGTGTCAGAAGGGGTAAAATTCTTAATGGAAGAGAACACAAATAGTTTCTGACCTGCTGGTAAGGTTAGAAATGTCATGGCTTGTTGTCATTACCATGGAAGAGAGAGTTCTTCATCATTTCAAATGCATTTTCATATCCACAGGTAGTCAGATAAGTGACCATTACCACATGTAGCAAAAGGACAAACAGATGGGATACAGCTCATTCATTTTTGCTTCACCTGTATACTTCTATTGTTTCCTGAGTCTGCAATAATATATTGATTGTATGATGGGAGTAGTTCACTCGTCTTCACTGAAAAGGCATTTATAAGTTCAACAGGAGGCATCACATCTCTTGGAAAGACACTTTCTCCAAATTTAAACAAACTCCATATTCATTTGACTCCTGAGACAGTATCTGCTTGGAACACTAGTTATGCAGGCACAGCTCTGCAAGAGACTGAAGGCAGAATCAAAAGGAAGAGTTGAACAAAAAGCCTTTGATGATGTCTCTCCCCATTATTATTTTTAAGCAAGATGAAAAATAGAATGAGGTTAAAATTTAATAGGTGAAACAGTGATATAATCAGTAAATTTATAACACTGACAAATCATATCAGGGTATCAGTCATGACTCATGATATGATCAAGGCAACTGACCTGATGCATCATCCAAAATATTTTAAAGGAAACCCATCATGGCTGCTAAATCACAGCTTTTTTTTTAAAAAAAAAAAAAAAAAAAAAAAAATCCCATCCAATTCCCATTTGCAGACATTGAATAAGATTTTACTCTTTTTTACTTGTAATTTACACAATACACATCCTATTACATACACAGATACATAGCTTGAGCAGGTAAAGTGACCTTTGTAGTATCCAATATTGGAATAATCTACCAATACAAAAATAATCTACCTCCTTGCATATCTGCTTACAAAATTATAAAGCGGTGAAGCCAGGGGTGTGCACAGCTCATACCTATGGTTGTTGCTGCCTAAGGACAGACAAAAGTATCCCTAACTAGACAACTGGGTTCCTTTAGGCACTAGCAGCATGTCTTCATTTAGTTTGATTTCAGTAAGTGAGCTTTCAACAGTAACTGCAGCGCAAGGTTGTAATTACGTCTCAGGAGTGGAAAGACTCCGAAGCCCTGATTCTGCAAAGACTTAGATGTGCTTAGCTTTCTGCACTGTGAGAAAAACCATTCATCTCAATGAAACTGCTGCTCCCTGTGTACGCAAATACACGCATAAGTCCTTAAAGGACTGGGCTGTAGGTTGGGATTTTATTTCAATCGGTTAACTGTAAACTTACCAAGTTTGATTAAAAATAATTTTATGAGCCCAGTAAAAATGAAAAATTGTCACCTCTGGCTGAGACTAATGCTATGAACCTTGGCCCATGGGATAATTCCAGCCCAGAATGACAGTTTTCATACTACAAGTAATATTTACATTGGTACAGATGGTCAGAGAAAGTCCTTGTACACTGTAGTTATGGGCATTGAGGTTTGATATGATCAGTTGATACGCTAAAACTGGAGCTTCCATGGAAGAGCAGACAGTGAGGAACAGAGAATGACCGATCTGTTAGATCTGTACCAGATGTCTGAAGGAGCTGAGAAGGAGGCTGCATACAGGAGGACCGAACTTTAATTCATTTAGGATTCATCGTTTTTAATTCATTTTGGTGGATGACAATGAGGAAAAATAGTCCATCTGTCTTAAAAATCTGCTGCGTTGCTTGAAAGAAGGTTATCAGGTCAGCAAATTTGCCCTAGTACTCCTATTTTGTCTGTGCCAGAACCCTGGAAAGCTAGGTTTACTCTGCTACTGTGTCACTTAGAGAAGTCATTTGAAACTCATGAAAGCCATAACTTCCTTGTCAGCCCCTTCCTGTATAAATCAGGGGCTAAATCTAGGTTGTCTCTTTCTTCAGGCTTGCCTCTTTACTTCAAATTTACTTCCCATCCCAAAGCACCTACACCTATTCTCCTTTTCCTTTAGAGAAATGAAGCAGTAGCAGGCATCTGTAAGGTTCCCACATATGGGGTGTAATAGTGCAAAACTGGGAGAAGTGAGAAACTGCAGTACAGTGCCCATGACCCTATAGCTCATGACACTACCAAAAATAAGAAGAGTGCTCACATTTTAAACTAAGTCAGAAGATTCTGTCAATCACTCTCATTCTCACTGCTGAGCTTCTATCTAGGCCCTTCCTTGCCTAAGTGCATCAGCCGAAGTACCACACACATCCTCTTGCCTTACCACGAATATAAGTAACTCCATCCTTCCATGACAAAAAGCAGTTACATCCTTAGGTTTTAGGAGCTTTCTTATTATACCTGAAGAGTGGTGCCCAGTGGCCTGGGTTCCTCCATTCCAATACTATGTAATCTGGAGGAAACAAATTCAAGGAAAACTTTCTGCTACAGAAACTTGTGTTTCCCCAGATCAGCTGCCAACTTCCACCTTCAGACATAGATCCCTCTTCACATGAGCTACCCAGGTGTTACACTGGAAACTGCTTCTTCAGTAAACCTGCCATTCAAAGACCTCAAATATAACATCATAGCCACATGTAAGCAAACATGCTGTTAATCAAACATTGCACTGAAGGTGAATATACAAGCAGACTGATGCATACAAGATCTTTTTAATTGATTCTTTAGAGCCACTGAACTTCTCAAAAATATGCTAGTTTTGAAGTGGAAATTGCCTGGCAGTAGTACTTAAGTTGCAGCTGGGCCACTTATGTCCAATCCTTTATTGCTATTCAGCAATGTAGCTAAATTGGAAAGTATTATTCTAGCTTCCATGTTAGGCAGTGCTGTCATTGTAGTCACAGAGTCCCATTAGAAAGTTCAGTTTTCCCTTCATTATAATTTGCTGGGGAAGATTACACGGGGGAGGAGGGAGCATGAAAGGTGCCAAAAGTTTTGATGCTTCACCTTTGGAAGTCAGTTTTGTTAATTCAGAATACAGATCTTGCAACTCTATGCAAGAAAAGGATAATTGCTCCTGTTTCCCTTCACCACGCCATCATCCTCCATTATCCATGCTACTCTTTTAATTTTCTATTTTTAATTAATTTATTATTAGTTATAGAGAGAAGTTATACAGCATAATAAAAAAATAGCAAGTAAGGTAGTAACAAAGCATAGCTTAAGGTATTGCATCACTACACAGTACTAAACTCTCAGCAGGAAATTTATTTAATATTCACATGAAGAAACCTATGAAATTAGGGGTTTAATGCAAAAATCTTAGTAGACCCTTCCCTGTAGTTACCAATACATTGTCTTCCACACACTCCCTTTTGCAGCATCTCTAACTTTTTTTCCCTTAAAAAATATGAACTTACCTAGTTTATTAGGAAAACCTGAAGCTCTGCTAAAACACTTGAGTGGCTTGTCAGATGCTGACATTTTCTGTTTTACCTATCACCACCTATAAGTACAAAGTTATTTTATGTTGGTCATG
Source organism: Oxyura jamaicensis (assembly GCF_011077185.1). NCBI lineage: Eukaryota > Metazoa > Chordata > Aves > Anseriformes > Anatidae > Oxyura > Oxyura jamaicensis. Next base: position 17,898,819 of record NC_048900.1, on the reverse strand, counting down.
TAGAACAGATCTCCCTTGCAAGTTTTCCTCCTTTTTTCTTTCTAGTTAATAACTTAGGGTAGGGATTTAAGTTAAATGGTTCTACACCTTGACCTCCATCTTGATGTGAACCGTAGGTGGCAGAGACTGTATTAGAGTTGTCTCTGGGGTGTTATGCAAAAGACTTCAGTGAAGAAAATTGTGCTTTAGTGCTAGCATGCTGAGTATGCATTATAATTCTAACTGTTTTCAGCAAGGTGTTTGATGGGAGTCAATGCTTTCAGATGCTAAATATTTGGTAGGAAGCAGGATTAATTTTTTCATGTAAGGTTCATTAGTCAGGTTTATATGTTTTTGTTTTTTTTTCTAAAACTTATACATCTGTCAAGCAACTTTCAGAAAATCTACATCTCAGACTCTGAAACCAAATTCTTCTCTTTAAGGAATTGTCTAAACAATGCATTTCAATACAAATGTGCTGGGAAAAATATATCAGAGGAAAACATTACCTCTTATAACCACAGATACGGCCTAAAAACACTAAAATCTGCTAAAACCATTTCTGCCCTACTCAAGATCAGTCTAGTGGTATTGTTCCAAACCCTCAATACAGCAATCAAAGACCTTACTTTAACATAATGGAATATGGGGCTGGAGTCACTCTTCATAAAAAGAAAAACCCTTGTTGGGAGCTGGAACTGTCTTTTTGAGAGAGAACTCACCATGCCCAATGTTACCACATCATAACTCCTTACTCCAGTAACAAGTGGGGGGCCAAGAAAATCCAGCCATTTCTTTCTAGTTATTCAACTTTTGTCTGTCATTAAGTCTCATCAAACTAAAACATGAGGTCTCCAGGGCACAGATTGTGTCTCAGAATGTTCTGGTAACAGAGCTCAGAACCACAGAATCCACCATTCAGCTTCAGATATTTCCTGATGATTTAATACAAATTATGCCAACACTTTCTATCTGTATCCATAAATAGAGACACAACCTCCAGTCATATGGCCTGTCTGTGCACATGTACACATGTACACCCATGTGCACACACACATATTGGACCAAGTACACCACCAAGCAGGAATTTAGCTGAACAGCAATCCATCACTGTTGGGAATCCTCATCAGTAGGATTTCAAATGTGTCAAGGGACAGTTCCTTAAATGTAGTTTACTGTCTGTATCTTTTAGTTCTTATGCGTTAATGCACTGATGATGGTTAAAATAAATCACATATACCACCCATATAGCAGAGCTGTTAGCACACCTCTATAGCAAGCACCTCTATTCTGCTTGTTACCTCATTTGTAAAATTTTTGGTTACTTCTGATTCCAAAACCTTTTATGGTGAAATTCAAGACAGGAAGACTTGTTTTGCTTTGGATAATGTTGATCTCATCCAGCTACGAGAAAAATAATTTTGTTTTTGCTCTTGAAGAATGTAACATTAGGCTAGTTAAAGGAGAGAAAAAAAAGACTACTCCTTTTATATTTCTTCTGGAATCCAAAATTAGAGCTTTTTGCAATTCATAAATTTTCATACTTTCATAATAAAACATTATTAAAATGAGTTGCACATATAATTCCTCTTAATATTCCATTAGGCAACTGTGCTGAATGCAGTTTTATTTGCATGTGCTATTTACAACCCACATGTACCGATGTTCTCTCCAGTTCATTTAACACACATTTAGATAGGAGAAAAAACATTACAACTACAAGATGACTGTGTCTGGAGAACATACCCAACCTACCAACCCAGACCAAGTGCGGAAGCCTACCATAAAATGGTTTAAGCTGAGAATTTAATAGGAGGAAAATGACACAGGGAAAAAAAAAAAAAAAAAAAAGTTGAATTGTTTTAGACATCGATGATATATTTGTTCAGCTAGAGTACTGTGTTTTCATTTTGCCTTTGATACTATGATTCTCTTCATGCATTACCATTACCCTAGCAGACCTTCATTAATCAAATAATCAAATCATGAAGTGAGCTTATGAACCACTGATAAAGAATACTGGATTTTCACCACAATCCTTTGCCAATCAATACCAAAAAATAAAAAATAAAAAAAAATAATAAAAAAAACACTTTAGATGCTCTTAATTTGTGTCTATGTCATTCATATTTCCAAGGAACATTCTATCTACCTGCCTTAAACTACTCCCTGTCTCTACAGTATTTTCTTCTTCTCAGTTATTGTTTCCCCAGTGTTTTCTGTCTGTGCAGAAAGCAATGTTTCCCCTGCTTTGTCCTGTCTGTTCCTACAATATATCCTTTCAGTTACTTTTTTCTTTCAGAATGTGATTGCTAGTCCAGAACATTTGGGTGTTTTATATCTAACTGAACCACTTCCCAGCATACACATTTCAGAACTTGAGTCATTTTTAACCTTTGTTCAGCTCTAACTGCCAGGACATAAGTCTCAATACATATCAGTGTTTTATGTACCATTAAAATACCGTAATATTAGCTTTCTTTATCTGAGTGACCCAACATGTTTGTTTTTATTTTTTATACAAGCTAGATTCCAGCCGAACGGTAGTATTTGCTGTCTTCTTACTAACTCCACAATCCCCAGTATCCCAGAATAGCTCCCCATTCTGGAGTTTGGCTCAAGCACATACTTCAATATTATATTATCACATTATTCTGTAATGACATACCAAGAAGAAAAAAAAAAAAAAAAAAAACAACAAACCTTAGGTACTACAGTTAGCAGTAAAGGAATTAAAGGCATCTCCAACACCACAATGGGAGACATTGAGTTAATATTTTAGTTACCTTTATTTAGTTTATTTATAAATAGGTAAAACTGACTACTCCATTTTGGGGAATCAGGGAGAAGAGGTACTTATGAAGATGTATGCCAGTGACTCAGAACAAAAGCTGCAAAGTAACTAAAACCACCCATTTTTAGGTGCTTAAAACAGCAATCATGATTGAGATATAAAAAAGTCACTTAACTTTCATTAAAATCATTGCAAATACTATGCATAACAATTGACTGTAGTTAGCTAAAACCCTGCAAAGCTGTCCTTAATAAATGAGGTTCATCTGTAGTAAATGGCTTGGTACAACACTGGCGTCTCTAATCAAATTTGGGACAGATGAGTTCCATAGATTCAGTTTATTTCATTAATTTACAACTGCTTAGTGCTCATGGTAGATGGTCAAATGCTATTATTTGTGACAACACTAAATAAAATAAGCAAAAGAAAATGAGGCAGATGATGTATTACCAGGATAAATCATACCACAGAATGTAGGGAGATGAAAGCCTACAGCAGCAACACTTAGCACACTTCATTTGATTCTCATCCGTCAGCTTCAGTGCCAGTGGCTCAAACAAGAATGCATAGGTAAATGAACACAAAAATATGATTTACAGCACTTGAAAAAGAATCAGAGAAATAAATCAAAATTCTAGTGTTATTTAAGGCAGAGGTTTATTCAGAATATGGGACTTTTATAGTCATATATTGCTAGTGAAAAACATCACAGCACAAATGCAGCCTAAAATATATAAACCCCATCCATAGCTGAGCCCATCTATGTAAGAGTGTGTGTGATAGCTGTTAGCAGGTAGCTGTATTCATCCCATCCATAGTGTGCAGTCACCTAAAATGTCAACTGTGGCTCATGACACTGAGTCTTTTCTCACCTGCCTCAGTTTTCGCAAACATATGTTCTCTCTCCCAAAAAAAGCATTCTGAAGGGCTCCCAAGCTGTGTGCTGGTGGGTCATGACTCAGAGGGCGTGCAGGTGGGGATTTCACCATCTAGGGAGGTTTCTCAGCCCATGCACCAGCTCATGTATAGCACGGTGGCTGCCTCCTGGTCAGCGACACCTCCCATCACTTGCCAGGCAGAGCAGCAGCTGTGCACCATGCATGGGGCTGCTGCTGTGGGGAAGAGGCAGGGATCCTTGCTAAGGGGTGTGGTACACAGTAAGGAATTGTGACAAAGCTAACTGAGCAAGAGTCCTGCATAGAACACAAGAACAGAAAGACCTCAGTGTACACCAAATTGAATTTTTCAACAGCCTTGTTTATCCTAGAGCAAACAAGTCATCTGCTGGCAAGAGTCCCATGCAGCAGTGCCCAGCAGGACAGCAACAACAGGCACTGCCCTGACATGCAGAAAGAAGCAAGGGGCCCTTTGTGCAGGGGCCCATCTGCTCCATACCTTGTAAGTGGCACCACAGCAGTATTTTACACTCTTGCCCTAGAAAAGTGCTTGGACATTTGTTCTACGATCCATGGGGAAGATTTTCTCCATCTCTTCTGACACTTCTTAAGAGCCACTGTTGGGTCCTAGTAGCCTAATTAAGGGCTTAGAAACTTCAGTGAAACCACCAGGTCTAAGAGAAATCTTATGGGAAAGCACAACAAGGTACATATTGCAGGCTTATTGTATGGGAAACAAAAAACGAGCCTTCACATTTCACACTGTATTCAAGTCAATCCCATGTAGACTATCCTCAAGTAACCAATACAGTTCTGGAACTAGTTATATTTCACAGGTTTATCAGCATTACTACACTAAGCTTACAGTGTTGACTGTTTGTGCTTTCAATAGTCGGAGCTCTTTCTCAAGGTTAACTAGTCCATGGCTGCAGCTTGAATGTTTACTTTCTTTTTTTTCCTAATTGCATGTAGAACCAACACATTGGAACGATTTCTGACCACCTACTGCTGCATCACAAGATTTGTATCCGGTACTTTTATTAACACGCTAAAAAGCGGCGGCAAAGAAAAGCTTTGATGATAATAATAAAAAAACCCTAAACCTTATTTCATACCTGCAACATCTTTCCCAGAAAGATATTTTCCTAGTGTTTGCTCCACAAATGCTTTTTATATTACTGAAACTTAGATGGTAATACTGTTGCAAGTAGGGATGAAACATTAACAAATCTAGGCTACTAGAGCTGTATGAAGTTAAGATTATACATTTCAAAGGTATAAATAGGTGTTTGCCTAAGAGCAGCAATCTCTATGGAAAACAAGTTTGAAAAAGAAAACACCAGTTGGATTTTCATTCTATTATCATTGAAATGGCATGGGGCTTTTTTGTTAATGACTGAATAAATCAGAACTTCAGCTTTATATTCACAACATTTTCTCCTAGTTATTCCATGTTTGATGCAAAACTGAACAGCAGCTGAAAAAATAACTCACTTTACAATAAAGTGTAGAGTCTGCAAATTTAAGCAGTTTATGGTGAAACAACTCTCAGTTTTATTATACTGAAATAAGGGTAAATTTTACAAAATAGAAATAAAGAATTACAGAATGAATCTTGCAGCTTTTGGCATAAAGCTATTAAGTATCATTTTGAGCTTGAATGCATGTTTAACTTCTTCTCTTCCCCTCCTACCCTGAAGCAGGCAGTCTCAGCACTGTACAGTTGAGCCATTAGGTTTATCTTGGGTCTTTATAATCCAGACAGCTTCCCACAGTCCTTCCCTAGCAGAAATGCAAAGTCTTTTCCTACTCATTATGAATTGGAACAAATCTTAAAAATACAGTGCCTCCCACCATTAGTAACCCCTAACAGCTTTTTAAAGAATTGGGCATAAAACACACAAACCACATACACACACACACAAGAACAAACTTAAAGCTTATGGCTGGCAAGTGAATTTCTTTTAGTTCTCCTCACACCCAGTATTATTTCCTACCAGCAAAAAAATGTTGGAAATAAAGTGTCTGATGTCTGTGATTCAGTATTCCTGCTGTCAACTGAACCGGCAATTAAACGTTGTAGCCAATAAAAATAATCTCTATGTACACAAAGACTGGTAGAAGTAATTATGCAGTTGGTCAAACTTAGAGGATGTGCAAAAAAAAAGAATCTGTGTGGTTAATGCAATCTGTGCTAGGCATCTGACAAGTGTCTGCACACAAACTCTTGGAGCCTGATTCTCCACTCCTCATTTCTCACAGCTACTCATACCTGCACAAGGCAGGTGTAAAGCCCATGCTTGGGTCTGGCTGTACTTTCACCCACACAGCACAGCTGTGAATGTCAATAAAAGTCAGACCACAGTTCAAAGCACTGTCCTCCTCCCAGCTCATCTTTCAGCCCAACATACTACTGGAAAGTTGCAAAAGCTATCGACTGTACTGCCATAAAGCTGAACCTGTGCAAGAAGTTCAAAATATCCTTTAATGTCTTTCTAATTGCTTTAATGAAATCTGTAATTAACTGAGAATGAATAAGTGTTTTGATGTTCTTGATAAAATATGGCCTGACCAATATACATAAGTGACTTGTCCATTCTATTCTTGGAGAAAGTATCTGAGACTCTTAACATTTACACTCCATATTAGTGACACACAGCCTTACTTCAGTTTCCAACCAACAGTTCTGAGGGAGGGGAGTTATTCCATTGGTTTAACCATTAACGTGACTTCCAAATAATCCTTATACCATGTTGTAACACAAGCCAACTCTGATCTCGTGCATTAATAGTTTGAATGATATATCAAAAGCATGCAGCTGGCAACAGCAGCGCCAGGAGGACTGGCTGACCCCAGGAGTTATCCTTCCTCGGTGCTGCACGCGGGCTGCCTCTGCAGGGCTGAGGCTGGATGGCAGCACCTGTGGCGTGCCCTTGCTGTCACAAGGAGTGGATGAAATTGGAGGCTGGCCACAAGGCTTCATGCTCTCCTGCACCTCCTTGGCATCCCAGGTTGCATCCTAATATGAAAGCAAGTTGCTAGGAGAGGAGGAAGTGCAAACCAGCAAAGCTCAATGGAAACCTTGTGAGTTTCATCGCTGGGAGCCAAGGTGTGGAGTTGCATGCAAGCACAGAAAAGCCCTCTGCTCAGAGCCAGGCGAGCCAGACAAACTTAAATTGATTATAGCTTCCAGAAGAATGACAAACCCTAAACAAACCACAGGCTGAGCCAATAACTCAAATTTATCTTTGTCAAAATATTTATCTCTGTCAATTCAGAAATTCTTCACACAGCTCGGTGTGGTAACCATTTTATTGATTGCTGCTGTCAGACTGGTGTGACCTATAGCTTGCTCATAAGCAACTGAGCACCAGGAATCAATATTCAAAAATCATCACGTGACACCTGCACACACATCCTTGGTATGGAAGAACATAAGACCCAATTCATTATGTCATGTGTTTTCTTTACATTACTTCTCTAAGATATTCTAGGGCAAAAATTGATAAAAACAGCAATGACAGATTCATTATGAAAGTGAAAAGAATTTCACTTACAGGTTATACAAGTTCAAGGTAATGGCTGTCCAAAAGAAAAAAAAAAGCAGTTGTTGTAGCAGTGGGAGAACAGGGTACAATGTAAGGAAAAGGGAGGGAGTGAAAAATGAACAGTAAAGAAAATATTCATTAATTCTACTCACAATTTTGAAAGGGAGGGAGGAAGAGAACAGGCAGTTTGAAAATAAAGAGATCATAGGAAACTGTTATTGACCTCAAGGGATAGAGAAGAAAGCAGATCAGGAAATGTTTACCTAGATAAGGGAGGTATGTAAAATGGCTGGTCAATTGCCCAGGAGAGGTTTCAATTACTTCTCAGAATTGAAGGACAGTGGGATTACAGAGAAAGTATTCATTTTCCTGGAGCTGAGGCAGAGTCAACAGGTTTCAAAAGCCATTCTGGAGCTTATTTAAGGAATTAAACCAAATAAAATTAATAAAATGGGTAAACATCTATAGTTTCATGTTGAGAACTAAGTTTGAAGGACACATGGCTAAAACCCCTCAAACTTAACAGTACATAAATAGTAAAATTTTATCAGAAAAATATGAAATATTTGTGCAGATTAAGTAACTTAAAGCAATTCATAGGTCAAGTTGACTTTCAAGCCCAGTGAAATCAAGTGTATTTCAGCTACTAGATAGCTTGTAATTTGTACTCTGCTTTCATTTGTACTCATCCCCGATACAGTATTTTGCTTAAGGCAGAAACACATTAACACTGAAAAACCTTTAATACCTTATACTCTTCAGCAACATTAAAGCTGTGCTACCAGTCTTTCATTGCTAACAGAAACGAATGGAAGTTGCTGCTGCTCAAACATCTCAGTCCTTTAAAGATTTAAGTGTGTAACTTCGCCCTGTCTAGATAATCCCAATAGGCTCCTGAGAGCACCAACCCTTACAATACTACAAATATCATATTAACATCTTAACTAAAGGCCATGATCTAAGTTGAATTAGATGACCTAACGCTGAAGGATTTAGGAGCATACATGCGATGCAGCACCTGAGCCAAGGGGTGCTAAACTGCAGTGAAGGACCAGTACTTTCTTTCAGCTGTCCTAGTAAACGTTCACAACAGTTGTTCCTGGATATTTCTAAAACTCAGTTCAACATCTCCAGGAGATCCAAGTTATGTTCTCCTTCTTCACACATAGATACAATTAGTCCACTCTTTACTCATGCTCCTACCCTCCACACACACATTCTTTGTCCCATTTTCACCCTGAATAAATCAGTCGTGTTCACACTTTCCAGAATTACACTATATTTGGACACAAATCAAACATGCAATATTTCGGCTGAAAATTACTAGCGAACCCAACAGGCAAGTTTTCCCTAATTATCAGCATCAGTTACTCTTTTCCCTTATTTTTCCTATTTATTACCTCAAATAGCACTTTAAATGTTCATATTTTAACTTCAAATTGAGTAGTTACTAATTTCTGTCTCTTATGCACAGCTTGGATAAATTCTATGCATTTCTCTCTAACTCTTCACCCTAAGAAAATTGTTTTGTTGTGGTCTTTGGCTGCACGCTAGGTGAGCTGGCAAAGACAAACAAATCCATCAAGGAGAAAAGATGAGCAGAAATTAAAAAAAAAAAATCAAGAACTATCAAATAACATTTTCTCTGGCTGGTGCACCAGTTCTCTATCTCTGGCAAAGGTCCTCATTTCATAAACTGTTCCAAGACCATTAGCTGAGGCACTGAGCTTCATTTTCAGTTCAGATGGACACCTGGCTTTACAGGGAGAATGCTGCAGCAGCTCCAGGCCTACACACCTGAGGTTTGGATGAGGAAAGGATAATGATTTTTTTTTTTCCCATCTTAGGATTTCAAGGAACCAAAGCATAAGAAGGAAAGAAAGAATCCAGTTGCAAGTACTAAAGGAAGGTCAATTCTGCACTGATTTGAAATAATGGAACCAGTTTATTTGTTAACTATCCTTTTTCCTTTCAAAGTTCAAGGTCAATTCCTTACTTGTTTAGGTAAAGTGATAAATTGTGTTCTCTTGGGTTGTGGTGCTACGTTTGCAGCTGGTGGAAAAATCTTATCTTGTAATTTACAGCAAGCAGGCCTCAGTCTCCCTTTGCCTGAAATCCTGTAAAGTGTGCTTAAATGGGAATGTCAGGGCTTTTCACTTGGCAGCTTAGGGGCCATATCCCTGCTGCAAAGGACAGTCAAGTAACACACACAGTGAAATTATAAAAATTAACCCAGCTGGAGCCCACGCTGGGCTCACTGCCAGGGCTGCAGAGGCACCCTGCCTGTGCAAGAACTACTGGCTGTGACTGCAGAGACATGGGGGTGACAGTAGTGTGGGATATAATATGACAGGGTGAAGGTGAGGGGTGCCAAAGCATCCTGCAGTCACAGCAGAAAGCTACTTCAGGCCTTGCCCGTGGCAGTGGGAGGACCTGACCTGTGCCAAGCACAGTGCAGGAACACGGGGCTTCAGGCTGCAGCCAGCAACCCAGGAGAAGGCAAGACTTTGGGGCTGGCTGTCCTCCTATCTTTGTCTTGCCCCGGTGTAGGGAAGGGAGTGGGGGGCCCAATTCCCACTTTAAAATGTGGGGAATAAGGCAATTCTGGCCCATTTGTCCGTTTAGTAAAAAAAAAAAAAAATCAGATTTTTTTATTTATTACATAATCAGTCCTTTGACAGTCAAAGTTTGTTTGTTTTTAAAAAACTTTTAAAAAAATCAATTAAAGCACATTCAAAAGTTTTTTCAGGACCCAGATAATGATTCTAAGCAGATTCAATTCTCATACCTGCCCAGAAGTCTCCTCTTACATATGGAGGTATAACACGAGGGGCATATGCTATTTCTAATTTTTCTTTTCTTATTTTTTTTTTTTTTTGTAAATTGCACTTCTCAGAACATAAACCACTTTTCCAGATGTTGCTGCACCACAGGCAGGAATGACTGACTTGCTCCTTCTGTGATGGAGTGTTTTTAGATATGCTGACTGAAACTCAGAGGATTGTGTCTGTTCCTGGTGTTCACTGAACACTTCTACAAGATCATCTGTTCATCATTGCACCACATTTTTATCCCCACCCCACCACTGCAAGAAAGTTTCTGCTTCTCAAAATACTTATTCTTCCAAACATATTGCTTGCATACTTCCAGGCTGAAACTGATTTTGGTATTTACTGGGCATGGTTTGATTTTCTGTAGATGCTATTTCATTATTTCCTTGTCTTTCTTGTATGTGTTTCTTCTTTCCCTTTTAGTATCCTCTTCAAATTGAATAAGAAAATGTATATTTATTCCCTCATATCTTTGATGAATAAAGATGTTGAATGTGTTCTTGCAAGAATGAATATCATATTACAAAAGTATAATCGTACAAGTATCAGTAAAAAGAACACTTAACAGCTTTTAATGGGTATGAGAAATAGCTTATATAAAACAAACCATAGTTAAGAATATCTTGACCATAGCCACATGAGAACATACATTTTCCCTTACATCTAAATGGTATTCAGTAAAAGAAAACAGATTTTTCTTGAATTACAGACAGATTGTATTTACTCCTTCTCACCAGTTATGTTTTTTCTCACCAAAATGTTGCTTCCCCCACATTTTAATCCAAAAAAAGCCCAGCTGTTTATTGCAAGAACCTGTGACAGTGACTCTTATGCCAGTATACTTTTCACAGACAACTAACATTGATTTTTACACTATAATTTTGACTTTTAAATTGGTCGTGATGTACTCATAAAAACGAAGAGGAATACGGTCCTCATAAAAGGACAGAACATCTAAATAGGATTCAAGTGACAACAGAAAATCCAAACAAAAAATATTCATGAGCTTAAATTTAAAATTAGACAGAGCTTAACAGGATAAAACCTGCCTCAGTGGATGAGACAGGCAACCCCATGGTCTGCCCCTCGTGCTGACCTCCCATGCACACCCTGGCCTCATCCTTGCTCATAGCTGAGAAGAGGCTGCCTCACCCCTGCTGGGCAGGGGCACTGCTGAGCAGCTGGCAAGGCTGGGCTCTGCAGCAGGGGCAAGGCTGGGCTGGCAGAGGGTGTTATCAACCACTCCTGCTAATGGCAGGGAGAAAAAACTAACAACCATGAGGAACAATGAAAGATGTTAAAACTATCCTATTCTAGCCAGTCCTTCCTTGCACACAACAGATTTACAGCATAGGGGGCAAGGACTGATGGTATGGGAGTGCAAATCCTTTTTAATAGTGTGATGTATAAACAAAGTGAAAGGGAAGCCTGTGCTGCATTTGTCTCTTCTGTGAAGAGGTCAGAAGTTTGTTTCTGAAGGAGGAATCGTTTTTTTTCTTTTTTTTTCTTTTTCTTTTTAACTCTGCAGTGCTAGTAGAATTATTAAAATGGTTTGACTATCTCAAAAAACATGGCCACGCAAATATCCAAATGTGCCAAGCAAGTAGGGAAACAAACTAAGGAATTAGACACATTCAGAAGTTCATTTAGTTTAGAAGAGATCCCTGGGGACTGGAAAGTGGCTAACATTACAAAGTTATTTTAAAAGTGCCTGGAGACATAACAGGAAACCATAGACCAGTTAGCTTGATATAAAGTGGGGAGAAAGTCCTAGAATATCAAATGGAAAAACACTTGAAGAAGCACAGCTTGATTAAGGATTGACAGTATGAGTGTAGAGAGAGGAGGGTTCATGGCTCACTAACTCACTGGGATTCTTTGTGGAAATTTCTGCCACAGTAGAGCCAGAAAATTCAGTAGGAACCACCTACATTCACTTTTACCTCTATTAAAGGGAGCATACACTATATTGCAGATGAGCATTAACTCTTTCCTTGGCCACACCACCGGAAAAAAACTTGATCATATCCAGACACCAAAATATTCCCTGACAAGAAATAGCCTCTGTCAAAAAGCTACTTCTTCCACAAATAATTTTCTTACACATTTTTTTCTAAAGTAATTTCAATGAAGAATTTAATGACATTTCACCAGCTGTTTCTGGCAATATCAGTAGCAACACTTTATCAGAAATCCTTATTAAAGGTTGTAAAACACATTGGAAAAATAGAGAAATTAAGAATTGGGCCCTATTTTTAAATCACTGAAATAGAAACAGCTTGAAGTTTGATTTCTTTGTACTTTACTTGAAAGTAAGCATATTCTCTTGATATGCTACAGTCTGTAGATAATGAACCAGGCAGGAAAGACAGCACTGAAAGTCTGCTTTGATTCATGGACTAGACAGCACAATAATGGCAATGAATATGAAGCCATCTACCACTCAGTAAGCATTTCAAATCAGTTTCATGATTATAAATAATTGTTACCATATTTGTAAAACTGAACACTAAATTCCTCTTCTTGTTAAGGAGATAATTGTCCTATTCATGTGAACAGAAGTTATTCTCCTTCCTCTGCTCCTATTAAGTAGCTGTTTCTTGTGCTAAGTTTTATTACATGAAACAAGAGAGCTGAGATACTGATCTGCAGTTAACTGAACTGAAATGTTACCCAAAAAAATGAAATGCTGCTGCAAAGGAAACATTTGGCAAATGTAGAAGTCAGATTGTGGTCACGCAGAAGCACTTTGTCATTAGAAATGTCTCATTCTATTCTGCTGCCTGCCCTTGAGGAACCAAAATTTATTTGGATATCTGGCTACAAGTTGTGAGCTCACAGCCCGGGACAACTGCTTATACGTTTCAGAGAACAGAGCTGCAGAGCTGGTTGATGAGACTTGCCATTTTCAAACAGAAATAGCCTGGATGTAACAGCAGATTCAACTAACACATGAGTTCACATGTCAGAAGTATCTCCGCATTACTGGCAGGAAGGCTGTAAAATATCAGCTAAGCTTGTTTACTTAATGATGAATTTGGTGCTATTACCCTCACAATCAAGAGGTTCCACGTTTTAGAAAAAGCATACAGTGGAAGCTATTTTAAGTACTCATTTTACCAAATCTGAGTGACAAGGCAAGAGAAACCATTTATTGCAGGCCATGAAGTAGAGAATAAATATATTCAACTTGCATCATTGGGAAAGCTCGTTTGAACCCGATTCTCGTAGCCAAGAGGTAGGATAAGCTTGTCATAGCAGAACTACCCACTGAAAAATCCTCTTTTGCAGAAAACTGTATGAGATTCCCAAACAAAAGGTAGTGACCCTAACAGAAGCTCAGACAGTAGAGAAAGCCACATAAAGAGATCCTGGGTTTTGAAACCAAAAGTTGAAACAACTGCAGGAGTTGGAAACAGCTGATTTAAAAATCAGCTGAGAAGAATCCTGCAAGCTGTTTCTGTTCTGTATTAGGAAAAAAAAAAAAAAGGGGGGGAAGTTGGACACTGAATTGGCTGCAATCTACTCTGGCCATCCACAATGTTAAATTAAAATCCAGTAAAATTACCCACATGATCAGTAACAGGTGTAACAACGCATGCTGAAATCTGAAGCTGTGTATGATTGTCTGTGTGCCCTACGCTGTAGCCCACCAACCTTACTTATGCTAGAAAAAGGCAATAAAAATTCAGCACAATCTGTGATAGCTTAATTCATGTGTCTCTAGCAGAGACAGAGGAAAAAGATTTAGATATCATCTAAAACATGGCATTCACAGCTACTGGTATTCATGCCTCTTCTCAGGCTTTTCTTATTCTTTCACCAGCCTGAGAAATATCTGGTTTCCTTTCAAAGAGCAAGTGTCATCACCTTCTCTATATACATCAACAGCAAATCTGCACATATGATATGGAGTGCCATGGTGTGCTTTGTAACAGTTTTTGCAGCCAAATATTTTCTGCTTCATCCTCTGCATTTGCTCGCAGAAGTGTCAACATGGCTTTCTCCCTCTTCCCCTCCTTCTCTCTAAGAAAGGAACAAAGTTCCCACAGAGGTCCTATTATTATTAACATATCTGTTCCCAAAATAAGCCTACCAGGCATTTATTTTAATAAATGATCTTCATGATGGACCAAAATCCACCTTTTGTTTCCTTTTTCTTTGCAGGAAAAAAATAGCTCACCACTATTTCATAAAATAGTGGTAGATGTGTCTGGCTGCACCTGCCTCCAGATCTCTAGATGTCACCAACGTTGCTGATAATAAATAATTCTACCTCAGGCCAACCTCCTTGCAGCACTCAACCCAGCCCAGTCATTCCCAAAAACAGTTTACTCATTCACCAGTTCCCATGGCAATGATAATTTTTTTCAGGTCCCAGCTCCAACCAACACTGCATCCACCACAGAAAGCATGCTTCTATCTGTCCTTGTCCCCTTTATATCCAGAACTGTAGCCAAACACCTTGCTATCCATAGCTTTGCCTGTCTGCAAGCGGTCACAAGCCAGCTTCCAGGTCTTATCACTGCCTGCAGGTTGACAAGGTCACAAACCTTCAAGCCAGCTCTTGTCACTGCCTGCAGAATAAGAGAGGCAGGAGATAGTTCCTGATTTCTGACTGCTCAGGCACATGAGATGCTAGAAGATGGAAACAGACACCCAGCTTTGCCCTGCACCTTTCTGAAATGATTCATATAGCTCACCCTGAAAATCTGTTGTGGCCATTGCTACTAGCTCTAGCCAGAACTGCAGGTCTAATGTGGATTCTCCCCTTCCCATCTCACCCTCAGCACAGATACAGTGTGGTGAGGCTGGCACCCCAGCATCTCACTAGCCATTCTGAAGCAGTGAGACCACATACCCATTACAAGTGTTTTGAAGGTATTAAATAGCTCTACCCAATACTGACCCATAAGCAAGCATTGGGAGGCAGTTGTCTAATTCAAAGGTTTCCTTCCAGTCCCCAAATACACTCCCACAGCTCAGCACCAAGTTACACAACAGTGCCTGAAATGTCTAAGACTTGGGAGGTTTATCAGAGCTGGCTTAACTAGTTAGAGATCTTTTTGATTAGATGCTCAGCAACACAGAACTGATGAATGTATGCTGCTATTTGGCTGATAGCATTAGTAAAATTTTACTCTTGGTAAAGCAGCATATTATAGAGTGAATAAAACTTGAAGCTGCTACAATCAGATAACCACCTAGCTGAGGCTTCTGAGGAACTTTAAAATAAGAGCTATGGAAATACCACCTTTGCTCCCTCCCTTCTTTCATCCCGTCACACAACTCTGCTTTCTTCCAAGTCCCAGCACTAGAAGACTGCTTTCTCTGCACAGCTATCTTCTGGTTATAAACTTCAAACTGAACAACTCTAAGAACAGCCAGATAGTCTGTAGAGATAGCAAAAGGCACCCATCATAGCTATATGAAAAACAATCCCAAGGTTGCTGGGTCAGATTGTTTTTCAACTGCTATGTTGTAAATAAAGTAGTAAATCAAACAATATTCAAACAATGTAAAACACTGCATTTTTTAGACTGGCATGTCTCATAAACACCTTGTCCAATTCTTTTTTCTCACCATCCACTCTTAAATAAATAAGCTCTCCTGCAGCAGAGGGGAGCACTTGAGAAATGTCTTGGCTGTATAGTGAAGTTGAAACTGAAATCAGTCAGATTTATGGCAAAAAAAAAAAAAAAAAAGGAAAAAAAAAAAAAAAGCTAATTACTAGCTTAAACATGGAAACAATTGTCTCATATAATATATTGTGATGAATCAGCAGAGCAGTCACAGGTCACCAGGGACAGTGTGAGGAATGAAGTTGTTGCTTCTATCAAGGAGTCACATGTCATCAAGAGACAGATTATTTGGGGGAGGCCAAACAATCCTGGAGCAGCTGCTAGAAGGAACTGTCAACTCTGGAGTGGGGACAGACCTCCTTCAGAAAGGGACAGACACAGAGCTCAGGGAAACATGTCCTACTGCATGGTATTAGCAGGACTGAAAAGAAAGCCCTGTCTGCTGCGTACACAGTGTCACGGCACTGTTCTCAGGGTTGGGGCAGCCCCACAAGACACCCCAGAATCATGCCCCAGCTGGCAGAGCCTGCTCGCTTTGCGTGGCAGAACAGACTGATGGAGGGTAACTAGGCCTTGGCTGGCTCACACCAGGCCAAGCCAGAAATTTATGAATTGTAACAGTTCAATCTAGCAAAACAAAGTGCATCTACAGCTCTGCCAGGTCTATTTTATCATCTTTCCTTTAAGATATGTTCCTGGTAACTTACCAGAGCCCAAAAGCCTGGTGGAGTTATGGGCCTACCAGCTGCTTCCCTTGATGCACAGTACACACAGGTGTTGGCAAGTATGAGGAAAAAAATACTGATATGTCCCACCAGTCCACTCTCTGCTGAGAAGGGCTGCCTACTTTGCTACACACAAACACCAATATAGTCACCAAGTATATTGAAATACTTATTAAAAAAAGATAGAGAAAGCCCTTTCATGTGATGTTGCCGGTTTGTTTTCTCTCCAAAGCATTGCTTATGCTACCATCACCTCCACTGCCACAAGCATTTATGTATAACCCATTCTACATTCATTTGGAAACTGAAGCCTGTATTTGACATTGCAGGAAGACCGTTTTAGGGCTTAGTTTCGGAAAGGTAGTTGCTTTCTCCTGTTTGTAATTGAAAGAAGCTTTGTCATTTGTCAACGTCCATTTTTTTCATTGTATTTTGTTGATTTTCAGTATTTGCTTCATTCACAGGTGTGGTGCTGAATAGCAAACAGAAGTTCTCTGTTTTAAAACAAGGTTACTTTCACAGTGAAGGCCATATTTTTAAATAATTGTTCCTGTAATCATGCAACATGAGACCACACTAATGTTTAATAGAATCCTAATCTGCATGGACTGCAGAGACACATGAAGAGGGAATACTTGGGAGAACAGGAGAGGCTGATATCTTATAAAAAGGAGGGTGTTACCATGCCTGTTCATAAAGAGCCCTACTGACTGAAGAAGTCACATCCAGTCAGAAGTACCTAACACTTGTGCTCACTTTCCCTGAAGCCACATATGCACCGCTGATGTTGTGAGTACAGTGTGAGGAGGAACACCCGAATGCCTGGATAGAGCTCAGAAAGCCAGGACAGGTTCTGTCCTTTGAGGTTCTCTGAAAATGAGTGTTTGTTTTCTTATATAAATGATGCACTTTCAGAACATCTGCACAATTTTCAGTTTGCATAGATTTAAAGATTTTGTGAAACTCAGCTGAAACTTTGGACTTGGTTTTCAGCTGAAAGTACAAAAAAAGACTTGTGTGTGACATAAGAGCTGCAGCAAGAGCTTATGGATCTCTGAAGAAGCTATGCAAGGAGTAATTGTATTTAACAAATAGAATTTAACAAATTCTATTTGTATTACTGTGTTTAGTTCCTTAAATCCACCCTGAAATTATTCTTCCTCCACTCACTTTTATTTTTCTTGTTAGTTTCTTTGTCACATTA
Organism: Oxyura jamaicensis; assembly: GCF_011077185.1. Classification (NCBI taxonomy): domain Eukaryota; kingdom Metazoa; phylum Chordata; class Aves; order Anseriformes; family Anatidae; genus Oxyura; species Oxyura jamaicensis. The sequence continues at coordinate 17,881,260 of NC_048900.1, read as the reverse complement.
GCAGGAAATCCCCATGCCTCATACCAGTGCCACCAAGAAGAAAAACTGCACTCCTCAGTCAATCTGTTACAGAGTAAACTCTCTCATATTAAAAACTCAGGGTATGTATAAGTATGCTATTGTATAAAATATAGAAGCTTTAATATTGACAATTTTTCAGCAAATTTATTGTTTCACAAGAGTTTTTTTGATTGTATTTTTGTAGGTGGAGAAAGCTCACCAGCTTTACCATATCTCTTAGCAGAAAGCTCATCCACCTGTAAAGCAGAACCTTCCCTAACAGAAAAGGCAGCTTAAGTGTGCTCAAAAATTATTTTTCACAGGAAGATGTGGGATTTGGGACAGTAAATTAAACCAAAAATAAAATATTTTGAACAGCTTTTCTACTGAGTCAGTGCTCTAATACAGTTAACCTTAAAACTCATACACTTTAAAGGTCAGCTATCGATGTTCTCCAAAATCCACAGCTCTGAAAGGCTACGTAAACAATAGGGCTAAAAACTAGGTTGGCAGGAGGGAACACCCCAAAATATATTCACATATCTATATACCCCAAAAGGTGTCCCATAGAGAGTTATTCCTAAATACTTCTAAAATTGGGTAGAATTGTCCCTAAAATAATGAAGATCACTTGCTATAACATCCATCTGCACACATTAATACCACGTGTCAACACATGGAGTAGTTTAGTTAGAAGGATTTCCACTTCTCTAGCCTTCTTGTGAATTGGGAGGAAAAATATGGGAGCTTGCAGGAACTAGCATCAATATGAATTAAACTTTGGAGCCACACACCAAATACTTAGCACCACAAAGGTACCTTACATGACAATGAAGGTGAAGATAAGTGATTCAGAAGAAGCGATATACACTTAAAAACAGAAGTGGAGACACAAAAAAAGTGATTAACACTAGCTATTTCAGTAAAATGTAGGCTTCATGGCATCTTCCTCCTTTCATAACTTTTCATAACTCATACTTTTTTTTCATAGTTTTCTTTCATAAAAGTTTAGAGCAACACAGATTTTTCACAAGCTGAGGTACCAGTGCCTCACAATACAGCACTACCAATCTGTTTCACCTAGCTTCACCAGTATTTAAACAAATGCAGAAAATTCAGGAGGGATGTTTAAATTAACCCTTACTGACTGCAATCAGCACCAGCTCCCAAATTTCAGAAGACGAGATCACAAGCAATTGCATCAAATTTCAAGAGTCTCTGGGGCTTCATGTTGGTCCCTATCAGAGTTTTTTCCATTTTCTCCCTGCCTCTCATTTACAGGCACAGCATCTTCATATCAGCTCATTTCTCACAGCTACCCATATCTAAGGTTCTCCATTTCACTACTTCATTTGTTGAAAATAATCTTCCACATAAATACTATCATATCTTCCACTAAATACATTCAAAGAGTACATTTCTCTTTCGCTTGGCCTCAGCTCTACCAGTTTTCTGCAGCCTATATATCCATCCCCTCCTGACAAATACAATCCACAGATCCCAGGTGACATTCCCAATTGAGTTAGGGAGGAAAACTAACCAAGCACAGCCAACTTTACCAGCTTCAGCCTAGCTTCCTGCATCCAGCCTCTTTTTTTCCATTCCTTACTACTGTCCTTTTCTTCATCATTGGCTTCCATTGCTTTCTACTAAAAAGAAAGCCTGCCTTAGCCAGCAAAGATCCTTATCTGACACTGGTTGGCCAGATGCATTATAGTTGATGCAAAACAATGCTGCGGGCAGAGAGGCAGCTAAACCCTGTGCTACCACAGTTTGTCACATTTCCAGCAGACAAGAGACTACGTGCACTGCTGCCTCTTTCCACTTGTAAGAATAGAAGTGGAAGCTGGAACATACATGCCTTATTTTCTATCTGTGTAGTTCCTTTGTTTACATTTTTGTCTGGTTGTATTTTCTTCTCTTCAAGGAAAGAAGATTAGACATTAACGTGGGTGGTAAAATCAGCCTCACCCCTTTACAATTAAAATTATATTTTTCCTCAGAAATGCCAATATCATTCCCAACAACAACAACAAAAAAAAAGCTTTCTGCTGAAGGAAAAGTAGAACAAAAAAGTATTTTCATTTTTATCCAGTACTTACACTTCAAGTAGCACTGATACTATTACTGTCATGAGTGAAGGATATAAGCAACACAAAGCTTTTGCAGAGAAAATCAGCATCTTCCTACTGATACAGTTGAGAAGAAAATAGAAGGCCTTTTTCAGACTTGAAATATAAGTAGCTCATGCGCACATTAAGAACAACTGTTCTGAATTAAAATTACCTATCTTAATTAAGTGGATGATCCTAGTCTGTCTGGCACCTGTGCCTGAAACAGGCTTTTAGGTGTTTTTCATAGTCTTTCTTTTTTCCCTTGGTCTTTTTTTAAAGAGGTGCAAAGAGGTTTAATGATGGTTACTTACTGTGGAACTAAGTGGGTGAAGATGCCTGTGCTAGAATCATTCAATCTTATTATAATGCCCTATGTACAATATTCTTGTTTTTGAGTATCAGGCTTATTTGTTCCACAGAAACTAACACATAGATTTCAGCTGAAAATCTAGACTATTACAAAAATACAGGAGTTAAGCTGATGACTCTACTTTAGGAATAGCTTGCACAAAACTTTATTGCAGACTGGTGTTTGGTACAGTGTGCTACTGGAAACATCAGCTCTCTGAGGGGATGTCTAAGGTCTAGCACAGGACTCAATTTTTCCCCTGTGAATTTCAATATCAAAACTTCCATTGTTCTTGACTGTAGCAGTATTGTCTGTTCTGGCACGTAGGCTAGTATATGAGCAGATGACTCTGCTGTGCTCACCTACATTGTTTCATGCACTTTCAATCAGAAAGGCTGAACTACAAGAAGGAAACAGCTTAGGCATCATCTTTCTAGCAGTCCATAAACTGCCAAGTAAAATAGGAGGAGAGTTAAGAAGGAAATAAAACCCTCTGAGGAAGGAGATGGAGGGGACTGAGCAATTCTCTGAAGACATATTTTTATTGAAGTATACAGTTATTGATACAGTCTGGAGTATACAGCAACAAAATACATATGTGCTGTCTATGAACTAAAGTGATTCTTTGAAGGGATTTCTCTGCTGTTTTCAGAGAAGAGGATAAATTGACACAGATGCAAAAAAAAAAAAAAAAAAAAAAAAAAAATCTGCTCCACCTCCTCTGTATAATGGTATTACTGAAACAAGTTTTTATTTACATTTGACTGAAAAGTTTCAGTTTTTTCTTTTTTAATGATTTTATAGCACAGATTTTTCTGTGTAGTATCACATTCCTCTTCCTTACTTCACTTCTTTTCTTCCTTTGTCTATATTGTTTTGTCTTTTTGTTTCTCCTTTCCATTCTCTGTCTAACTTTCATTGCTATTATATTGTGAATATCATGCTATGAGATATTTTAATATCCCCAGCATCTGGGATTAAGTGACCATGGGATGATCTCAGTTTTCAACTACTATACACAAAACTAATTTCCTACAGATTTGTATCCTTTGTTTAATTCCTACCTCACAAAACCTACAATAATCTCATTTTCCCCTTTAAACTTGAAAGCATGACTGAGAAAGAGATAGCAGTACTGAGACTACTCTGGATATGCAAGTACTAATCAGTCAGGCAGCTGATACCCAGACAAATTCACTGAGACTGAGTACTGTCTGCTTCCCCCTCAAGGAGAAAACCCTAGGAATTGTATTATTGGGATTACTGTTATGATTCTATGTGTATAACTTTTTAGCTTTTGTGGTTAAAGAGAAAGATTGAAGAAAAGGCAAATTAAAAGAACCACAAGCCACTATTTCTACAATATCATAATCTGAAGAACAATTTCTGAATAAGTGGGATACATAGTATCACTTAATTGCTAGACAGACATGCCTGTATGCATATAGGCACAGATACCCTCTTTACTTGCCCTTTTGCCAGCTCTCACTACTGTGTTTGAAACTACTGTGTTGCCAGCTCTCACTACTGTGTTTGGGGGAATTGGTTGATAGCCAGCTGAATATGAGCCAGCAGTGGCCAAGAAGTTCAACAGCATCCTGGCTTGTATAATAGTATGGCCAGTAGGATCAGGGAAGTGATTGTCCCTCTGTACTCGGCTCTAGTGAGGCTGCACCTCGAATACCATGCATGTCCAGAGAAGGGCAACAGAGCTGGTTAAGGGTCTAGATAACAAATCTTATGAGGAAAAGCTGAGGGATCTGTGGTTATTTAGCCTAGAGAAAAGGAAGCTCAAGGGAAACATTCTTACTCTCTACAGCTACCTCTAAGGAGGTTGTAGCAAGGTGGAGGTTTCTTCTCCCAAAAAACAAGCAATAAGAGAAGAGGTAGAGGTCATGGACTCAAGTTACACCAGGGGAGCTTTAGGTTGGATATTAGGAAAATTTTCTTCACTGAAAGGGTTGTGAAGCATTGGAACAGGCTGCCCAGAGAACTGGTTGAGTCACCATCCCTGGAGATATTTAAAAGACCTGTAGATGTGGTGCTTAGTGGCGCATGGTTTAGTGGTAGACTTGGCAGTGCTAGGTTAACAATTGGACTTGATAACCTAAAAGGTCCTATTCAACGTAAATGATTCTATAAACAATAAAGCAGCCACAGGGCAAGTGAGGGATAAGTAGGAGCTAGGTCTACAAGTATCCTTTCTCCACCCTTTTTGTCAGTTGGTATGTTTGTCCATCTGTAGAGCAAAGTATAGTGACCTGTCTCAGGTGAACAGCAGCTCTAACATGAAACATAGGATATAAATGCATCCATCTGTTTGTCAAGTCCTTTTGGATATTCTAGGAAGAATGGTGATAAATATATTCATACATAAAATAAACTATTGATTATTGTTGTTGCTATGAAGGTTAGTTTCACAGTACGAAGAATACTTAAAAACTCAGGAGTACACTTTGATTCTCAGAAACACAAAACCAAACCAAAACAAAACCCTGCATGAAGCTGAGATTCCCCTATCCTGTGGAAAGCACAGTGTAATACAAGTTTTACTTGTTCCACTGCATAGATTTTCGACAATGAATTAATTACATCTCACATAAATGATAGTAGAATTCACAAGGGAAATCAAGTAGTCCTTAATTTGTTGACTTTTTCCACTGATGATAGCACATTCCAATGCTATCATAATTCTCATCATGAGTCTGTAAGCATTTTCCAAGTCAGAACAGCCCTCAGCTGTTCAGCTCAGGTCTAAGCAGAGAAAGTAGGAGGTTGTTTGAGACTGAAAATTACTGTGAAAATGAAGAAAAAACTGCAGAATATAATTCCAAACAAAGAACATAGGGAGACAGTAATAGTAGTAATAATCTTCTCTCATTTTTAACACCTTTCACCTTGAAATTTTCTAAAGCTCTTTCAAAAATATATATATAGGAGTAGCTTTACCAGCTGCTGAAAAACAGTGGTATCTGAGAAGGAACACGGCTAACTGCAGGAGAAGAAAGGATTTGCTGTTTTCTTCCACTTCAATGTTCCTTTCTCCTTCCACTACAAATATCCCATACAGAACACCTTTTTTGAAATGTATTTCAAGGCTGTCATCCCATTCTCTAAACTCACTTTCAAGATCTTTCAACATTCTTCACAAGTATTTTACCATCCAACATTAACTTAAAAATAAAATCACTTTTCCCTTCCTGTACATGCACTAGCATCGTAGTGCGGAAACAACTTCCACAGTGCAGCCAGACCATCTCTCACCTGGAATCTCTCCTCATCTTCCACAGAGGCTGTCTGCAGTGGTAGACTCCTCCAGCAGTTTGAGGCATGTTGTCTTCCTTGGAGGCTGCCCTGTGCTCAGTGGTCTACAAACATTTTTACTGGTAGATATAACTTGCCAGCTTTTCAGGGCAGGACCAACTTCCCATCTTGGTGTCCTAAGCAGCTCATTCTAACATCCTACAGGATGTGGCACAAACCTAGCAAATACAAAAACACCAGGTTAATAGTTAATATAAAACAACGCCAAGCTAATGTTTATTTATATGCAATATTAGAGAATATCAAGAAATTTCTTCATTTAAAAAAATCAAAAAAAATAATCACACAAAACATTTCACAAAAGACATTCTTGTCATTCAGTTATTTGTTAAAAAGTAAAAGTTAATTTATGGAATTAATTATTTTGTACAAGGTCCACAATCATCCCTTTTGAACAGAACTATTAACATTGTATTTATATTCTTTTACTTGCCTTCAGACCTCAGTCAAGGATCAGGTACCCATTTTGCCCTCTCAGCAAATAAAGAGACAATACCTGCTAGAAATATGTGCCAAGTAATTACTTTGTTTAGGGACATTTTCCTCTTTTCAGGGTGCCTTTGTGAAAGCAGAGCCTGCCAAAGACACTAACCTGGATTTTCCCTAAAGCCACCCAACACTTTCTGAAATGGCATTTGCTTCACAATTAGAAAATTCATCATTTGTTCTTTTCCAAACTCATATCCAAGGACATTCTACTTTCCCATGTACTTTAACCATGCAGAGACCATAAGGTCAGAACACCAAGAAATATTTCATTATCAAACAAATGCAGACCAGTGAAAACAGGAATGAGATGAAGAGTGTCATACATGAGGCCTCACCTCCTACTCTGTCATAAAAATTTGGGAGCTTTATCAAATTCCGTCAGGCAGACAGTAATGCAGGACATAAAATACACAGAATCATTAGCCAAACTAGAAATTATTGAAAGAAAAATCTTTTATACTTTTTCAGGGTCATTCTCAGGTGGAGGATCATTGCATGAAGGAATCACAATCCAGAGAAACAAGTGAAAACTTTCTCTCTTGCAAATTGCCTGTAATGCTCATCTCACCCACAGCGCTGTACAGGATCGTGTCTCAGGTTATAAGTTTGCAATGAGAGAACAAAGGGAAATTTTGAAGTTCTTTCATTTGGCCATAAACTTTTTGGAGAGGCTATAGATCTTCTGGCAGAAACTGCAATGCTCCCCCTGGAATATGACCTGCCAGTTTCTACTGTAGAAGAAAGACCAGCAATGAAAATGTCCCAGTTTCCCATTCTTTCCAGCAGAGGCTTTTCACAGCTTTCCCTGTAATTGCACATAAATTATGTACTTCCTTCAAAGTCAAGCTGTCCAAAAGACCACATTAACAGCTCCTGCATCTTCTTTTCTTTCACCTGCCGTGTTCTTCTGTGGACCAACATTCACCTCCTAACATGATACATGATGACTGCATAATGCTCCTTCCTTGTTCTTTTTTTTTTTTTTTTTTTTTTTTGGTTTGATTCCATCACTGTTCCTGATGACTAGGTTTCCTCTTCATTAATTATTCTGAATTAATGGCAAGTGCTCATTGCATTGTGTTGTACTCGGTATCTATCATCAACAGTCAAGTAATAGCAGGAATCCTGACTTCTCAAACTCACCTCTTACAAGATACAAGAAAGCAGAAGTCTGAATAAATTTGTTTGAAATTATGCCCACATGCAGCAGTTCATGGTGCAGACAATAAGGACTGAAGTCTTGCTACAGTCAGCTGCAGCACGTATCATTTCATAGTAAAATTTGAATTAATTTAACCTTGCTTTTGATGTATGACAGAGTGCTGTAAATTTGAGCTTTTCTTTGACTGCTGGCTGCTTTTGAATCAAGAATTTGTGGTACAAGCAATTTTCACTGACTTCTGTCCATCATGGTTTCTTAGGTGAAACAGCAAGCAAAGAAAAACTCCGCTCTTCCCATCCTAGCTTAAATGTGGAGATTGTTCTCCTAGCCAGTTGCCAGGGCTAAAAGAGCTCCGTCAGCACCAGCTTAGAATTTCTCAGAATTTCCTCCAGTGCAAAAGGGTGCCTGCTACAGCAGACCTACTGAGATAGGAGTTTCTCTGCTGGACCAACATCTACTATACACAAATTGGTACCACAAAAGGAGGGAGACCGTCCAATCTCATTATTCCAGACTACACCATTTATAATGAAGGTACATATGCCATAGACTGTAAAAGCTAAGGGACTTACCTAATTTACATGCAGTCAAGAACACAAGTCAGACTTCATCCCAAACTATTTATGAGTTTAAGTCTGGGAGTTTGGAATTAAATATTACTTTGGAAATAAGAGCATAACCTGAAAATAATAGATGAGAGTTTCTAGTACAGAAAAATCAATGATAGCTACCACACTATTATGCGTTCAGGAAAAATGAGCCCTCCTTCTCCTGCTGCATGTAATCAACTGTTAGATATGTAGCAAATCGAGACACAACATAGCTACCCAATATCAATATTAATTAGAGCTGTGGAAGCAACTCTTAACAAAGAATTAATTTCATGAGTTCCACATATTTTGCAAATGTCACTGCTCTCCTAAGTTCATAATTTTTCATTAATTTACAGAATATATACTTTCATGCCAGCTAACTAGTGTTGGAATTGTTACTTAATTAATTGTGGTTTGTCACAGAGATCATTTAAAAACATCTTCTCTTTTAATTTTGCTTTGTATATTATAAATAACTCTCACAGAAAACAAGTTTAAGATGAGTTTATTGGGAGAACAGGAGCTTTCAGGATTAAAATGAACATTCTGTGAACATCTGCACACACATATTTTGAGTGATTGGGGAAAACGCACAAAGAACAGAATGATATGACTAAAAACAATGCTCTAAAATGCTGTGAAACATTTTGAGGAAATTTTGATTGCATTTAATAGTACCAATTTTAACCATATTCTGATGAACAAAAATTAAACTGTCAAAGAAAGGAAATACCTGCAAAACAGTGTTTCCCAATTGTTTTGCTGAGAAATGCAAGGTCTTTCACAACCTCTGAAGTCCTGCCAGTGAATCCTAGATGTCACAAAGAAGCCTGAGGCAGAGAAGCCCCTTATCTTCAGGCAAGTTCTTGGTCCCTATCATTTGCTAATAGTCAACATATCCCCATGAGATTCACACTATAGATTTTGTAACTGAATTGAACATTGCTGTCTAATTATGCTGAAACCAATGCCGTAATTTCAGTCAGGACTTGGAAATCCATTAAAGCCTTATGTTGCATTAAATTTCCTCACAGACCTCATTCAGAAGAGAATTTGTATGTCTCTTTCTTCTCCTCTTGCTCAATGCCTGGCCTCTCCCCATACTTGGACTACAGAGTCTGATGAATGTGGAAAGTCCTGAAGACTACCCAGAAAAGTGTCCGTTGTCTTGCAGATGGGAAAAACTGAAGGAGGGAATGGGAATATAGTATCTAAGACTTCCACTGGTTTCAAAGAAAAAGTCAAATGCACAGCATCCAGTTGTGCCAGAGCACAAACACTTCAGAAATACAAAGTCTTGCAATCGCAGTCCACTTTGCCAAGTATTTGACTTGTTCCAAGTTTTAAATTAAAATGTCAATACTGATGATGTTTTGTATTCTGTTTACATTTGAGAATATTGAGCAGCATTTGGGGATTTAGAAAAACTACAGTTTTCAATCAGTTTTTATTTTGAATAAGAATATTCTACATCACTCAGCAGAGACTTTTCCTGTGCTATCGATAAAAGTTTTTCAGAACAGACAACTACCATTTATAAAAAATGGACTCAAATATACGTATTCTTCTCAACTCCTCACATCTTAAAGCATTCTGCAATTTATTTCCCCACTTTCATCTACCGAGATTCAGAGCAGCCATGGTGTGATTATATGTTTTTCAAGAATAGCTGATGAATACCTGAAAACTCTCCCACTGTGGGACATTCTGTTTTCTCAGGAATAAAAAAAAAAAAAAAACAGCTAGAATGACACATTTTCTCTTTCTAAAAATAAACTGAAAGGCTAGAGAAATCAATGAAAAAAAAAATGCTGCTAAAACAGCACAAAACACAGAATACCAATTACTTTTTGGCAATGTGACTAATGAGATAGCCAGCTAATTACCTGATTCTGATAAACTTTACAGCAAATCATAATCATATGGGTAACTCTTAATTCCTGCCTAACACTGCCATTTTTCATAATGAAAAATCATAGAGTATAACATACTATAAAATCTCTCTCTGTTTACGTGAGATGTTGGTTATATGTCATTAGCCATTAAAAGAACTTACAGATGGGTTTTGCTTTGGGAACAAGTTGATCTTTTCCCTACCTTGCCTTATGTGAGAAGGTGATTTAATTCACCTAGCCTTCTCTGCAAGGATTTCCTGCATTCCCCTGCTCTGACGGTTCTGCATCCTACCTGGCACTCTCCTGGAGGTAGAAGGGAAAGGATCTGTCTGTAACCCCCACTTCTCTGCACAGGAATTCACCTCCACATACAAGGACTCCCTCCTACTTTGATAATCACTAAACATTACAGGATGAAGAGGTTAATTCAACCAACATGTGTTGTTCCAGGGAGATGACAGTAACGGTGAGTTCATCTTTTTGCAGGTCCCAGTGAGCTCCTCTGATCCATAAACTCTAATATGTAGAAATAGTTTCACCTTGTTGGATGTTTTTTTCAGGGCACTGTGGTTATCATCACAAGTCTCCTGCCTTTACCTCTACAGAGATGTTGCAGTGCTGGAGTTGCAATGCTGATGTTTAAAAAACTCTGGCTATCACGTACACTGTGTGCCCCCTCAAGAGGCATCACATTAATTCTTCTGAAGAATTCCTCTCTAATAGGCATTGTTTAACCACTAACCCAGAGGCAAAGAAATTCCCCAAAATGGGGGAGGGAGGATAGGCAGGTTTAAAGACAAAAATGGCTTGAAATCTAAGGTCAAGTAGAACCTCAGCTGGGGAAACCCCAGTTATTACAGGTTTCTACATGCTATTAAAATTCAATCTAACACAAGATGCAGAAAAGACATAATGTAAGGCTCTACTTTTAAAGTATGAAAACTCTTTGTAAATAATATAGTCCCATCATTGCTTTTCATCCCTATGCCTGTATCCATTTTCTCTCTTTGTAAGTTTTTTTGGCAGATAGATTACACACTGGGATCCTGGTCTATGGCTGGAACATCTGGGTGTTTCATTATTTTTTAATTATTTATTAATTATTAATTATAGTTGTGTTTAATTAACACAACTAATACTATGGCTCCTTGGATATCCAAAGCATACAGCAATTTATTTCTGTCTGTCTTATAAACTGAGATTTCACTGAGCTGGCAATAACAAGTAAGAGTAGATGTTACTAATCCATATACTTTTTTTTTCTATGACAGAGATTCCAAACAACCGTGCATGAAAGGTAAGAAACTTCAGTAGAAATCTTGCCCTGCACAGTAAACAAACAGCTGTTTATCATTGGCCTAATTACCAAGTTAATGAGATACTAATTTCTATATTCATAAACTATGCATGAGCAAGCATGAGTGTATGCAAAACAGAGCATAGTGACAAATTTAATAAATAAAATAACAAGGTATTGGTAAATAAACATTAATGATCTTTAAAGCTAAGAATCAGGTTATGTTTTATGGGAAGCTTGCATTAGCAAGACATAATTCTAGCAAGTCTGGGTGTTTGTTTTTAACAGCATCAAACAAGTAATTCATTTAGAAAGGAAAAATATAAAATGTACAAATACAAACTTGGAATAACTGGGCTGGCAGCAGGACTGAAAACAGGTTTCAATGTTACAACGTAGAATCAAAATCAGTGAAATTAATCATATGCAGGTGCTGCAAGAAAAGCAAAATTTTCTAGGATGTCACCTATAAGTACAAGCAGTAATTCTGCCCTCCTCTACAATGTCAGAGCTGTAGTGCTTCATTAGAAAAGCTGGAGAAATTAGAAAGTAAAACAAAAAAAAAATGTTAAGGATGTCTGGAAATTGTAAACTTTAAGAAAAGTTGAAAAAAAAAATGAGTTGTTCCATTTAGAGAGTAAATATCTGAAAAGTGTGTAGTAAATACTTCAAATACATAAAATATTGCAATGAGAAGTATAATGACTAATTTTCTCCACACTTCCCTGAGGAGTTATGAACACTCACTGACAGCAGCGGGGACTTAATATATTAGGAAATCTTTCTCAATAGTCAAGCCCTGGACATTTAGGCACTGGAACAGCTTATCTGTGAAAGCTCTGAAACCGTTGCAACTGGCAGGATTTTAAGAAGCAGTACGACAACCACATCTCAAGAGATTTTCACTTTACAGGAGGAAGATGAGATTGAATAGATGACTTTTGCTCTTCCTTTCCAGAACTTCACTTCCATTACTAGCCATTTTTTTGCTGATTTTGTATATATGAAAAGCAGAGTGAAATAGCTCCCTAACACCTCTCTTCTACAAAAATTGAAATGTAACAGCTTCCTCAACCATGCATCCTTGTGTCCCCCACCTCTGAGGAGGCAGTGTATTTCCACATGTGTGAGACAGTTTGCTCCCTGCAAATATACATGCTTGCATGAGCTGTGTCACAGGGACAGCAGAGAGATCAATTCAGAAGTTTTCTCTTGCTGACTGGTGCAGGCGTTTCAACAGGATGATCAATGTATTTAGACAATCGTATCGGAGAGCATGAAAAATGAACAACCTGAAATCAAACGGTTTGAGAGCTCAAGATCTCAATTCAGTGTTCACCCTGGCAAAAACATGACAAACAGCAGCTCTTAAAAATAGTCACTGTTTCCTCTCCCCCCAAATTGTTTCAAAAATAATAAATGACAAACTGACACAAACATTACAAATCCTGGCCCATCAATGTGAACGTCATGGCAGATGGCTACCATGTGCCTAAAAATAGTTTGGAGTTCTAGAAAACACAGATTGGGATGGTTTCATCTTTTTTCCTTGTTCATTTTAATATTGATTGGCAACTATGGCTCCTGCTTATGTGGAGATGGTAGCTGCCCTCAAAAATACTTTAAAATGAGATTTTACTTGCATTGAAGATGATTGGTTTGACCCAATTTTCTCTGTAAAATACAGAGCTAGGCATCCCCAATTGTTAGCCTTTATCCAGGCTTTAGTCTCCTCCTCTAGGACAAAGGAAATTCAATTCCCTCTTCTGCTCACATGGGAAAAGAGAGTAAGTCTGTCTCTCACATTGTGCTGAGGAGTTATTGAAATATCAGTAGAAAAGCTCATCACCTCAGTAATCTAATTCTGTTTGCTTTGTTTGCCTTTTTTGGTGTTTGTTTTTTGTTTGGTTGGTTGTGGGTTTTTTTATTATTATTAAACATTTCTTTGGTTTGGCTGCTAAACCAAAGGGGGGAAAAACAAAACAAAACAAAACAAAACATTATGAATACAGATATATTAACTATGCAGGTCATCAATTCCTGCATACTTCTCTATCTACTTACAAGTAGTTGGATTTTTTAAAAAGTTATCTGTCTAATGGTAGTTAATAATGTTATGTTGGTAGCTTCTTCATAGGTTCAGCTGAAGCTAGCTCTGTATTACAAACCTTTTTTCCCCCTGCCAAATTCTCCCCCTATTATAAGGATGTTGCATCTTGGAAAAATTCTGGAGATCAGTCACGTTTGTTTTTCTAACCATCACGATCATTTCAGTCACAACACTATTTAAAGAATGACTCAGATGATAATGACTTTTCTTTCCAAAAATTTAGAATCTGGCTTTCAGTACATATTTTGACTCAGATAAAAGGATTGAGATGCAAATTCCTTATACTACATAACAGTTTACACATTTGTCGCACTTTGTGTATCTGATAAGTCCCACAGATTTCTCAACATGTCAAAGTTCTCATGTCAAACTACTAATCTTTATTTCATTAAGATTTTACTTATGGAAAAAATAAATAGGAATGTTCCTAGGCTTTGTAGTTCATGCCTACATTTATGTAATATTTAGTCAAGCAGGTAAGAATTGGATAAACATCAATAAGCTATTCCAAATATTTAATTTTTCCTTTCAAACTTCAGGACATTTTTATCTTAAGTGAAAAAAATCATATGGAAACACTTTTTAGATTCCTATCATGATGTTAGACAGAAAGACTTTCTAATTTTTAATGTTGAGTTCTGGTTTCAATGACATGGTGTTCATTCTATTTATTTTTTTTTTTTTGGATGCATGAAAGCCTGGTTTTCAGCTGTACCAGAGCTTTCTTGACAAAATTTACTCCAAAGCATTTAGCTGGAGAAAATGGAAGATATACTGATCTCCTCTGGTTATTGTATCTGTCTGGTTCTCGGGGATTTCTGCTTTTTTCTTTTCCCTTTCCAGAAGCTATCTGACTCAAACCTTAAATAAAATA
>NC_048900.1:17807547-17867043 GCF_011077185.1 Oxyura jamaicensis | reverse complement strand
AATAAAATAAAATAAAATAAAATAAAATAAAATAAAATAAAATAAAATAAAATAAAATAAAATAAAATAAAATGTATTTTTCTGTGGTTGCTTGTTGATTCTGTCATTCTTTAGGATGTCTACTAGTGATCATCAATTGCCTTTCTTGCCTCATTCCCTTTAAAGCTTTAACTTCATTTGATATAACCATTCTTCAACTTCATTGAGGTTCTAAACTTTAACATCACAGATGACAATAATATTTCACTTTCTTTTCTCTTTCATTGATTGAGTTCTCAACCCTAAATAAACTGCTGAAATTGTACAGACAATATAATTTTAGACTGAAATTCCCCCCAAACTATTTACAACCTCATTCAGCAGTTAGTATATTCCTGACCTAATTCTTCTTCTAGCTACTAAGATAACAGAAATTTAAGAGTAGTCACATTTTCCACATAATTCCATTTGTCATACATTTTCCAAAGTTCATTTCATAGTTTTGTGTCTCACTTGAGATTTCCTGGGGAGTGGGCATCATCTCCCACTCTGCAACACTAGATCTCTTTTTTACTCCAGCTATTTGTTATTCAGTCTCTAAGCCTCCTGCCTCAGCTTAGCCATGTGAAGCGTTCTGCACAGCCTCACTAAATTCTCCTAGCAATTACACTGCTTTTGGTTTCTTTTATGAAAATCAGGCCAATCACTGACCTAGTATCACTTCCTCACCTTGCTTTCAGTCAGTCCGCTGCCATTTTTATACCCTAGATGAAGCTGCTTCCAGTCTTTTCCCTACAAAAAACAGTGCAGTGATCTACACCAGAACCTTACATATAGAAGTTTAATAGTGACTGTCAGTCACTGTGTATTGTTTTTTATTTATTTTGTATATAACTGTTTGTAATATCGGAAGAGGTAACCCTTGATTCCATTTCATAAGGCCCACAGCCATGTGCATTGTTCTGAAATTACTGGGTGTCACCGAAAGGCAGAAGCAGCCCCCTTGGGGGAGTCTGAACCCCGCTGCACTCTTCCCATGGGTAGCTTGTGTGATTTGGCTCAGGGCACCTTCCAGGCAGAGTGTCTCACACTCAAGCACCCAATGCCAGCTTCCCTGCACTACAATTTTTATCCTGCTACTTAGAAGTCCACGTACTTGTTGTGAACCAGGACAGAAACTGTGGTGATGTTTTGACATGCTAAGAGGTGTTTGCACTGTAGCAGAAGAGGAAAAGATGGAGATGGAGACAGGTCTTCCCTCACCTCAAAGAGTCAGCAGTGGATAATGTTAAAGCATGGATCAACATGCAATCTGCCACAAGTGTCTGGTGGCTTATTCAGACCTTGCCAAGGAAAAAAGCATTTCCATCCCCTGCTTTAAGGGAAGTGTAGATATAAAAACCATTGTCAAAACCTCATCATCCAACCATCTGATATTGATCCTTTCATGTCAGCCAGTGCTCTGGATTCTCTGAAAAATCAGCACACCATTGCTAACAATTGATCCAACAGAGTACAAAACTACCATGCCAGCCTCTGTCTTAAGACCTATCTTTTTTAAAATGTATGGGAATAAAAATTTAACTCCTTGTAAGGAAAAAAAGAAGGGTAAGGCACATTCTCTTCCTTGTGGAATTTTGTCTGGAGAGCCCAGCCAGGTTACTCTCTGTGTGGAGTTAAATCAAGACATGCTGGCTTTCGAGACTGGAGCAGTTCATGCAGCTATGGCCTTTGAGTGCAACCCCATTCAACGCAGGGATCTCATACATCAGTAACCCACCTAGTGCTTGCTACTTCTCTTATCCTGAAAAAATTGCCCCTTGTCCTCCCCTAAAAATCACATAAAATTAATTTTATAATTGCCCCTTGTCCTCCCCTAAAAATCACATAAAATTAATTCACAGACTTTATTAATTCCAGATTTTAAGACTGAGAATTTTATAGAAGAAATAAAGCTTTTGTTTTTGTTTTTGTTTTCGAAGAGTAATGCAGCTCAGTTCTCAAAATCCCCTGTCATAGCAGCACAACCCAGAAGAATGCATAGAGTATGAGTTCTCACTCTTAACCTCCTGACAAAATACATTAATCCCGATTGCCCTGTTGTTCAAAATCATAATTAGTGGGTATTTGAAGGGAGGCCTAATCCAGAGAGCTCAGGATGGCACCTTTCAAAGTGTATGTATTTTCTGCTTTGGCGCACAGGAGGGTCTATGTACTTATTGTCTTTTGATGGCTGTTTAGCTGTGACATTAAAGATCCTCTTTTCTGTCTGCTTGCTACCTTTTGTTTTTCTCTAAATACAGCAGTAGATTTTTCATAGCCTCCTGGATGTGAAATAGACTTCGCTGCTACTCTCTCCCTGTGAGGTAATCTTGTTTCACTAACAATACAATAATTTAAAGTTATACTGGAAAATCCCATTAAATACCTTGACAGTTGAGAACAGACAACATTATGCTACTAAAAATTCCCTGTAAAAGACTTAAAATCTCCCTGAGATGTGACAATAACTATCAGTCATTGTTAATTTAGTAATTTTCTCTTTAGTTTTATGTTCAGGTTTACTGCCAATCCTTATCAAGCTGCATTTGAAAGCCTGTTTAATTTTCTAAATTCAGAGAGAAGAGTCCACAAAATAGAAAAAATATTATCTGCAAATTAAAGTGAACCACAGAGAAGGTAAAAAGATATTAACAGGTTAGCTAAGGCATTACGTTGGGGAAATGACTAAGTATTCTCCATTAAGTGAGGGGAGAGTGAGATAAGCTGGCGATGTGATTTGGTTGTGACTGAATGAAGCAGCCTGAAATTGTTGCAAATCTGCAGAATTGCAGGTTTTTCTTCCTCTAGCGCAGAAGGTTTGGAAGCACATCTACAGGATCAATTTCCATACAACAGGAAGCTGCTTTGAGAAAACATCGGCATAAAAATGTGTCTGACTGGAAAACAAAAGGAAAAAATAATTAAAAATAAAAACAACAAGAACAACCTTGGGGGTAAAATTTCTCTCTCTTGATTCATCGTTGGACTTTAATGGACACAGAAGATGCTTGAAATCGTAGATTGAGACTGTGCCACAGTTGCATCTACTGGCCGTGTCTGTACCATTTTACTAGGCCTTTCAATTGGAAGAAAAAGATGCTCCTACAGGATGCTAAAATCTCACAGGGCCCAGTTATCCTAAATTATATGTGTACAAAGGGCTCCCAGTGAAGCTAGTGGGAGCTACAGGTGCTCAACATTTCTGAAAGTCAGTTCACTTTTAGCTAAACGTGAAATGAGCAGCTGAGCTTCAGGAAACAATCTGAATATCTGGAGCTTGGTTCTTTCATGAAATAAAAGATAAGGGAGAAGAAGAATCTGCACAGAATCCCCACCTGGCAGTGGCGATTGAGCAGTGGCCTGGAAGACACATGGGGGTGATGAGGGCATCACTCAAACCTCAGGCATGAACAACAGACACCAGGACATCTTCACATGCCAAATCCCAGCACGCTCCATGTGCGTGGTTGTATGTAGGTGTCAATTGCACAGAGGAAGTTTATCCCTACCTTCTACAACCCTCTGTTGCCCTGTAAGCTGCCTGCAATCCTTCAGTGGCCTCCTCGTGACTGGCTCTGTGCAGTTTACCTGAGGTATGACTTATGGACTCAAAAACTGGTTGGTTCTTAGTTTGCTTTCATGAAAGCTTTCTTATGTTACAGTTGTTTGCTATAAATTTAGCTAGTATGAGAAAATCAAGTGCCTCAGTAACAACTTGGCAATTGGTCAGCAAGTAATGCACAGGTTAACAGTTTCTGTTACTTGACATGATCCTTAGATGCTGGGATGTGGGGAAGCCTATTTTCGTTATTCTTTGGGAAAGAAGTAGCCCACAACGGCAGAAGATTGCAGTGTTTCTAGCCATCCTCTGTCAAGCAGGGACTGCTGCCTATCCCCATGGGCACTTCAGCTGGGCTGCCTGGGCAAACTGCTTTCAAAGACTGTTTATAATCTGTCATGAGGAGCACAGCTCTTTTTCCCTATGGACTGCGAGAAAAGAAAGGAAGGACAGTCTTCAGCAGCCAAAATAAAAAAATCTTTTAACTCATACAAAGTTTAGGGGAAAAAACGTTTCCTGAAGTCGTCTTTTTCCCCTCTTCTACTCATCTGGTCCAACACATCTTGTTGAGGAGAGTTACATTAGAAAATTCCAGGCCAGTAAGTTTATAAGTTTATCCTGATCACGGCATCGCTGTACACCTGACAGTCATTTAGGGACTTTTTCTAGGTTTAGATTATTTCTATTTGTTGCCACATTTGTCCATGAATTTCAAATGACACTTATAATTATTTATAAAAGGTGATGTTTTAGTGATTTTTTTTCCCATTTAGCTGGCCAGAGATCTTGAGTGACTTTGTAAAACTGCTTTTAGACCAAGCTCTGGCAATACAGTGTTTAGTATGGGTTTCTTGAATATTATCTAAACAATAATAAGACATGCCTGGAAAAAGACGACAAAGATAAGCCAGGCTGGCTGGCTGCAGTGACGTAATGGTGTAATGGCTAAAACTGAGAAGTATGAGGAAAATCTGGGACCCCCAGATACAATTAAGGAGCAAACAAACTGAGACACAGAGGAATATCCCCAGAATAAGACAAGCAAAAAAATGATGGTTAACATCAGTGTGTGTTGTGCTTGATAGGACCAGTCACAGCCATTACAGCAGTGATTCTTAAATGGGGGCAGGGGCATATGGATGCACAGAAGGCTCAGAAGTGTTATTATGTCCAGATATCACCTAGATCATTGTAAAACAGTACATTTAATGATTGTACCATGAGCTGTCCAGGAATACACATGCATGGAAAGCAATATGAAGTTTGTTATACCAAAATTGCTGCATTGCTTTAAAAATACATTTTTTTACAGTCCAAATTCCTCTCTGGCTATTACAACAAAAGCATCTGTTCAGTGTTGCTGCTCAAGACAAGACTGCCTGCCCTTTAAGTGAATGGGATTTTCGGAATAAACAATCAAGATGATTATGCTTTCCACTGCTGCAGGGATTTTTATTTACTTCTACAGCATATTAATATAGACAAGAAAAAAAAGCAGATAAACATTTTTTTGGTTGTACTAGATGGCAAAAGTATATAATTACATCGCTCAGAATCTCATCAGCTTCCATCAGCCTAAGCTATTTTATGAACATACTTATAACTGCCGAGTATAGAGCAATTACAGGAAAGCGTTCTCCTTTCTGAATGCATCTGCACATTTAGTATGGTCTGATCTAATTAAAGTCACTTCCATTAAAGTCATCTGGAGTATTTCCACTCCAGGTTAAGGCAAAGACACAATAAGCACAAGAGGACCGCAGTTCCTACAGCCAAATACTGGTATTAGAAGCTCAGCTTCAATTGTAACCAAGTAAAAGTATTTCTAGAAATGATCTGAAACATGACCTGAATGCAAACCTAATCCAAGGCAGCAAGTTGTTTGCCTTCATTTTCTCTCTAGGAGTCAAAAACCCTCCTACTTAGTACAGGGTTGCAGGAAATTGAACTCTAAACAAACACAGTCTGGGAACAAGAAATTAGTGAATAAGACAAAGATCGAAGCTCCATGTTCCATTATTTACAGGCAGTTGGAATTGATCTCTATATTTATCTCAAGTACTTTGTTTCCTGAGAGAGATGGTGATATATTTTAGGGTATCCTCTACCCTAAAAACTCTATCAGTGCTAATATCTGGACAACAATGGAAAGAAGTTGAAAAAGAAAAACTGCATGGCAGTTTGGTAAAACTATTAAGATAACCTGCTTTGGGTTTTTTTTTTGTTTTTTTTTTATGGAAAAAAGATCTGAAACACTTTGAATGTGAAAATTTAACACAATAGGCAAGTTTAACAGACAATTCATATTTCATATTAAGTTCATATTGATTTTTTCTCACCAATATTCACTTTGTCTAAATAACCTTTCACTTTTAAAAGCCTGGGGAGACTGCCAAAGACCATTTCATTAATACGTTTAGTAAGAATTGTTAAGTCTCACAAATCTAAGTAGTTCATGTTCATTTCACAGAAAAAAAATAAAAAAATAAAAACCACAGTTAAATATAAATGTTCCAGCTTGAACCAGTTGCACAACAAAATTAACAAAGATTTGTCAAGAGGCAAAATGCCTCTGTTCATATGATGAAAATGTTCTTAGCAAAAGTTTTTAATAGCTGAGCAGAAACTACACACAGTGTCATTGACTTCAAAGGCCTTTCACTTACTTATATTGAAAAAGCAGCTTTGTCTCACATGCTGGATTTGTTTTCTTTAAAGGAAAATCCACGTTATGTGTCTATTGACCAAGCATCAAAATAAATACAGAGTTTTCTTTTGTTTTTACATTCAAAGGCAGATTTTTCAATGATAGCTTTTATTTTAAGTCTAACATGAGCTAGTTAATCACAAAGTCCTTTATTTTAAATAAATAGACTTGTGAGTATCTGCTAATGAAACTGATTTGATCTTTAGTTTTCAGTTTTCAAAATGAGGAAGGCAGAGAGCATATACCTATTATGTTAGAACAAAGGGCTGAGCACAGAGATTAAAAAAAGAGAGAGAGAGAGAGGGAAAAAAAAAAAAAAACACAACACTGTTTGGGACCATATTAAGACAGGGTAATTATATTTCAGGAATTCAAGCTTGTAAAGGGCTTAGTGACAATCTAACATTACTTTTCAGGACACACTATCTTCCATTTACTTTCTCTGTACATTGCCAATAAAACATTCATAACATTTAGTACCCAGGCAGAATTTGAAGGAGACTTAATTAACTGCTTGGCACACCAGAAGAAGCACAATTTCTCTTAATTCTCTTGAAAGAAAAGGAGTGCTGAAGACCTATGAGTAGGTGGTCTTGAGCATGAGAAAGCCACTTCTTCCTCGAAAATGCCCCACGGGGGCATGAACAAGAATCATTACAGCAGTGACACAGACTGAGTCTGCCTAAGAGAAAACGAGCATTTTACAGGTAACAAGCAGGAGAACAGTGAGTGGGAGCGTCAGTACCAAAGTCCAAAATGGATGTAAGTTAGAATAGCACTCTTGCTAACAAGCAAAGAATTCCTTCTTACTCTTCCAGCTTGTCCCCCTTGTTTTTACATTTGAAGGGATTTCTGGGTTTGTTCTTTTTTGCCTTTTTTCTCCTTTTTACTAACTATTAGGTAATCTTATGTGTTATTGACAAATGTTAGGCAAACAAGTAAATAAGACAGTGAACAGTATGATTTACTTTCTTATAAAATCACATTACACAAGCCACATTTATTTTTAAGTGCTTGAAATTAATAAACCTAAAGAAAGTAAAAGGCTAAAACTGGAAAACTGCCTCCTTCTTTTACGTACACATACATTTATCCTTCAGCACACCGAGTTCCTGGTAGCTTTGAGTCATTGCATCTTAGTAGTTGCTCTAGCCTAATTATTTTAGTTAGACACTAAATAATCAACTTTTCCATAATCTCTGAGTAGCAGTGAGTTCCTAACAATCTCCACCAGAACATGAGGCTCAATAGCAAGCAGATATCCTACTCTGATATTGCCAAAAATTGTATAAGACAATTTTACCCCCAAAAGAGTGATATCTCATTGTTAAGAGATACCTCATTCGTATCTCATTGATAAAAGAGTTTGGGCTAGTTCCTGACTATGTTGCAGTCTTTTCTTATGGCCCATGGCAAATAGTTAAACCTCTATGTATCTGCTTACTATAACTAAAATGAGTATAATAGCAATATTTCCTGTATTCTTCATCTGCCTTGCCTTTGGCATGTTTTTCACTTTGACATCAGTCCTGAAGGAGTGCTCACACTTTAGCAGAATTACACATGTATTTGCTGTTACACACATTTAAAACAACCTGTTGCAGTGGGAAAAGCACTACAAAGAACCTTTAAAAACACTGTGATATATAAACAATAGCTACTTAATAGCCCACCCCCCACATGGGTATCACATACAGATTTCTATACAGAACTTATTAAAAAAATACACAAGCAGTCTAGGATTACAACTGAGCAACTCTGGGATATTTTAAAAGTTGACTCAGTTGCCTCTGAGTAGCTTCTTTGGCATCACACAATGTAGCAAAGTTACATAGGCTCTAAGCATGCTGGAGCATGGCTTTAATAGGTATATTTTCTCTTCTTTTGTTATAATAAACATGCTTAGTTTGTAAACATTCCAAAATCTTATTATGAACAATATTTGGCATTTATTAAATAACATCTATTCAAAAAACTGATTTCCCATTTCACTGGGATTCTACACAGCCTACCAAAGCTGGTATTACCAGATTCCTCTAGGGCTCTACCACAGTTTTCACCAGGCTGTCCACACAAGTAATTTTTTCCTCTCCCTTCCTCTCTTGCACCACCACAGACCAAACATCTTTTGTCTCTTCCATTTCAGCGCCCCATAAAACAAATCTGTTGTCAATCTGAGGACACCTGGAATGAACTTAGCAGCAGATTCTTTGACCTTTTTAACACATCAGGGTCAAAAATCACCATCAGCAGTTGGAGAGAAAAATGTCAAAGATCAAAGTCTTCCACTCCCACTACTGTTCTTGTTTTCCTTTGTTGATATGTGCACTGCTGACAGAAACCAGCAATTTTTATCTTGAAAGTGCAAATATTTGATAGGAAACTGAGGCCAGCTGTATAAAGCTAAAACAAACACCAAATATTTCTGTGATTCTTCTAATGGCAGTGGAAAAGGTCCTTTTTAACAAACAAAATCTTTCTCCTGGAGGGTTTGTAAATCAAACATTGTAGCTTTTATTAGTTGATAGACTGTTGATACTCAATAAGGGCTGACTTTAAATTCAACCAAACTGTACAGACTCCTTTCATTGTTGAACTGAGATATGCAAAAAGTAAACACCATAAATCACAAAAACTTTGTTTTGTGCAAGTATTTCATGATAACATTATGCAACATTTTGGTAGAGTAGGCAATGATTTTCAAAAATACATTTATTTTTAAATCAGACCCTCTGCAAATCTGTATATTACAGAAAAGTATTCATTTTCTTTTGCTTTCCTTGAAATAAACTTCTGCTCTTTTGTTTTCTGACTATTATTTTTCTCTGCTGACCTTTATGTGGCCCAAATTTTAAAGCACTGTAATGAAAATGCCTCCAAGCATCTTAACAGTTCCAAATTGTTTATATTCGAAACTGACTTCATCCCAAATCAAATGTCAATATATATTTGGTCTTTTAGAAAGGCACAACATTATTTTCGAAGTATGTTCTGAGAAGTATTGAAGAAAGAGAAGAAAATGAGTGCAGAATCAAAAGAACATGGATTTGGTCTACAGTTGTACCTCATTTGTCTTGTAAAGTCAGACACTGAATACCCTCAGCTGTTCCCATTTTTCTGCCACTCAACAGAAAACTGAATGAGCATAAGGTGGGAAGTTGCCACTGAGGAAGTAGCTGATAAAGTTAAGAGATCTTATGTTCAAATAAGAATTCTACCCACGCAATTACAGTTAAGTTGACTATGCAGGAAAGCTAGCATAAATTAGGATCAAGGTTTGTCTAGGATACATTGTGTGGTGTGAGAAGCATGCTTGCTAAAAGCCAAACCTTTGCCCGTGCCCCTCAGCCTCTTGGTATAGAAACAGAGAAGACTGCATGCCATTTTCTCTGGAGCTCTTCCATGCAAGTGGACCCAGGAATCAGAATATGTGTCTAGTTACTTTAAAGAGTGCACTCCAAGAAACCACCCAGCTATTGAGTTTCCTTTAAGCACCGCATGCATAATACCTGCAAAAACAGGCAACGTACATTATAAAGAGCTAACTCCTAAAATGTGTGTTTTTAAGTCAAAGTATCAAAACACGGCACATGTTGAAAATCACTAGATGATTTATCAACTAACCAAAATATCTGAACAAGTCCTTGGAGAATCTTAAGGCAGAAGCAATTTCCACATGAACTTAATCAACCCCCACTATGCTTTCCTTGATTTGCTGTTTTTAGAGAATTTTGATCCTGTCTTAATTCCCATAGCTTTACCATCTGCACAACATTTTTATGAAAGGTAATTTTATCCCCTCTGCCAACCTGTTAAAAATTGTCATGGGAGGATTTATTAGTTTCCATGACTCCAGACAATATTTTATTCTCCTTGAGTTTTCAGCTGGCAGAGCCAAGTTCCTAATTTTATCAATTGAAAGCACTGAAACCATTCATTAATAAAATACTCTAATCTACTTGTTCTGTGACTCAAGATCAACACTTGCCTTTCAGCCCCCAGCTGACAACCTCTTTCACAGAAAAAAAAAAAAAAAAAAAAAAAAAAAAAGTTGTTTCTGTGTGATGTAAACCCCTGCAAGTTAAGAACTCTGGTTTAGATACAGCTCTCCCATTTTCTACTGAGTAAGTATGAAAATATCAGAAGCCTAATTGCTACAATGTGTTGGAAAGATTTAATATTCAATTAAGCTATAAGCTTTTTAAGAGCACAAAACTCATTTTACTCTTAAAATTCTATGCACACTACTGATGATCTTTAATTATTATAGTGCAGTGATTAATAAAAGTAGCAATGTGCCTGGCAGACTAAGCACACGTGAACTGTTTCTGCTTTAGAGAAGCCTGAAATGCACAACAGTAGATTCTTTCCAAATGTATTTATCAGAAAGCTGTTTATCTTTTGTAGTAGAACTTGATTCATAGTCATCCCATTTGTGTCAATGAATGCAGCACAAGGCCTTTAATACTCCCTGGTTGGGAGGCCTTTAACTTGCCATTAGGTGATTTGAAAGACCTATTCATTTTTTTTCACAGTCAGATAACTAACTCTTTAACACTTTATTTCAATACTACTAACACTTACTAAGGGATTGACTTTACTAAGTGAATAATCCCAACTGCCTCAACATTTCCTCGTCACCTGACAGATAGAGCTGCGGTGAAATCAATGCATCATGCTAAGGTAGGTCTATCCCCTTAACATTTGAGCTTTTTTTTTTTTTTTTCTTTTCATTTAGTCCCAGTGCTCCCCTTTATTGTTTAATGGGAAACTTCCAAGATGTATGGAGAGCACAATATACTTGCTTTTTTCCCGAGTTTCTCCAGTTTCTGTAATGTCCTTCTACTCAAATTACAAACCATCAGCCCTCCATTTCTAGCATAAGGATTGTATTTCAAAATGTTTCCTTATTACCTTTTGGGTTTACCTCATCACAAAATTGGCAAAGAAAAGACCACTTATTTTTCCTTCCCTTTAACCTGCAAAAACAATTATATATCATGTTGATAGGCAGAGTATAGGAAAGATGATTTGTGTTCTTTTTTTTACCCCCAGCTTGGTAAAATTCATTCCCTCTAGTACAAAAAAATATCAAACACACTCAGGATGAGTACCAGGGATAAATTCATGATAGTTTTCAAGATGAATCAATGAACACAGATTGAGTTTAGATTTCTGTTGGTATCAGCTTTGACTATAAAAAATACCAAATCAAAATGCATTTATTTATTCCAGTCATGCTTTAGAATGTGAAAATTTATAGTTTTATCTCCTGGTATGTTTGCCCCACAGGCAGCAGTATAAGGAAAGCGCAAGTACAATATATAGAAGCACATTAGAAATGAAAACGTTGAACTTAAGCTAATCCTCTCTCAATGTCTTGCCTAGACACTACAAAAGAGCTCTGCCAAGATGTAGAACATGCATTTTTTCTTGCCAGGCTATCTGAATGTGGTTTCTTTGCAGATTCTGCTGCTCTGAATATGTTATTGCTCCATTGCTAAGTTGCTTGTGACCAAGATGCATCACCAAAGGAGACTACAAGAAGTTACTTGCTTTGAATCTTTTTGAATCAACTTTGCAGTTGATTAATGTCAGGATTTTTTTCCCCCATTATGTTCCTCATCAGTAATACATGTCTAGCATGCAATTGAAAAATAAAATTTAATGGCACTCCTTAGTTTTGGCATAACCATGTTTGCAGTATGCTGTTAAAATATTTATATCTAAAACAAAACACCAACAGTCTCCTGTGAGCAAAGTACTCAGATGAGGAAAAACCTGTTTCTAGAAGATTTTAATATTAGCTTTAGTGATCTAAAACATCAAATGTGCTTTGTTTTTCCATAGGAAGATTAACTGAGGAAGAGAAGCTGGTGTTTGCCTGTAGGATGCCTGTTGGTTTGTTCTCTCCAAGGCACCTCTAGCCTCCTTTGTGAATTTCCTTTCTAGGAAAATCAGAAGAGGACCAAATCTCAAATAGTCAGTTGGTTTCATATTCTAAGGATCAACAGCCACCTCAATTCTGAGTGAATTCCCTTGCCAGCAGAAAACAGGTGTCAACTTTAATCCTACAATTTCTACTTTAATGAATGTTATAGCAGGTATAGTATGCTTTGATGTATTTCTGCCATTAGAGATTATGCCTTTCTACAAATCAAAGCTGTTTTCTCCACATTTAGAGTTACAACATACTGTTATGAAGACTGAATAGTTTTCAAACTTTTGTACTTTAACTTAAACCCCGTTTAGGTACCCAAATGGAACTCAATTTTCAAAGATAGCTACCATTCAACCTGACCAGAACCCAGTAATAAAAAGCATAGAATTAAGTAAATGCAAATAGTTTACATAAACTACAGAACAGTACAGAAAAAAATACCGTATAAACAACTACTGTACTAAACACTGGGTATACGGGTGTATTATCATTATATTTTTTTCACAGTGAAAAGGCAATGAAGTCTCATATAAATCAGAACCAATTCACTTTCTTCATGACTACAAAGCCTCTTGTTATTTTTACTGTCAAAAAAGAGAATCACTTCATAGGAAATGGTAGAACCAGTTACACATGTTCAGCATTGTGACACAGAAATCACATTACAAGATTGCTATCAAGTTTTTTTGACTCAGACAAAGCTCTCTTGTTAGCAAATGATACCTTGTATTTGGCCATGATTTGTAAATGCAGGTAATACTTTCCATTTGTATCATAAATTTCATCATAGAATATGAAATTTAGATAGAGTTTACTGGCTGTTTATATACAATATTATTCTTGAGACAGAAATGGGTTTTGTTTGGTACCAAATTAATTGACATTCCCAAATTATTCCCAATGCCTTTGGAAGAACTGGGTAGGAAATCCAGTCTTTCCGCACTTCAGAACAGTGCATTCACCAGCAGAACACCTGCCCTAATTTTAAGCTTTAGGGAAAAAGAAGAACAAACAGAGCCAAAAAGAGAGGTAAGGCATTAGTCAAAATATGAAGTAAGCCATTTTGCACGAGTGTTTATTTAATTCTCCTTTCACAGACCTCATACCTTTTCCAGAGTAAAATTTAAGAAATTATTAAAAAAATCATCACTACTATCACTACTATAGTCTTGGGAGGCTGAACCACTTTCACCAAGCTGCCAAAATATACCTTTCCCAATAACAAATAATTAGAAATCACATTATTTTACATAACTCCTACATAAATGAGTTTAGAAGAGGAAGTGCAACATCAAAAAATCCAGCCTCCAGTCTCACATAACTCTCTTCCCATAATTTTGAAGACTTTCAAAAAACCTAGAAAGCAATGCTGAATCTTAATTAAGGACTGCTGAAGGGGTAATAGTATCCTATAACACTGACATCTGGACTGCTGCTAGCACATGTAATGTATATCTGTCACTGACAGCTTATAAGGTTATATATAATTTTCAATCATTAGTCATGTCTTCCTCAGCAAGCACAGGAATCTGCAAAACCAACATAGTCATGGAATTAGTACCTTTGGATGACAAAGTCACACATAACACTATTAGAAGGTAATTATAATCCATTAATATGAAGCAGACCGTAAATGTCAACACAAAAAAAATAAAATAAATCAACAAATGCGGCATAGGCATGACTTACAAAGACAGTCA
The DNA here is from genome assembly GCF_011077185.1 of Oxyura jamaicensis. NCBI lineage: Eukaryota > Metazoa > Chordata > Aves > Anseriformes > Anatidae > Oxyura > Oxyura jamaicensis. The sequence continues at coordinate 17,853,115 of NC_048900.1, read as the reverse complement.
ACTTAATATGGTAAATGACAGCTTTGGGTACACATATAACCTACACGTGCTTAAGGTCTAATAGGAAGAAAGCAAAATGTGTCCAGCATCATCTCAAAAGGAAAAGGAAAAATCTGTTCCTATTTCTGCAGTCTTGTAAAAGAAAGAGAACTTCTGAAAAACTTCCAGGAAGAATGCAGCATGCCCCAACACAAACTTATTCAAGATGTAGTTAGCAGATAAGACTCTGTACATGACACAGACTGAGGCAGGCTCTCCATGCCCTGTCATTTGATCATGATATTGATGGATCATTTCTATTACTGGACTAGACTGTAATGAAAAGCTTTGTGAATGTGCTAAGAAGATTTTAACAGCTCACTAGAGACCTAAGTGTGGAAGGAGCACGCCTAAGCCAAGTTCTATATGCAGTCCATACACCACTATGAATAATGAAGTGTTTTAGGCAAAAGAGAAGACAGTACAACACGATTTTTTTTTCTGTCCCTAAGATTTTTGGAGGCATTCTACTGGCAATGATTGGGTGCTCTAGCACTGGTGGATATGGTTAACCCTTTGGTTGAATTCTCAGCCATAAAACTATTTTTCCTAAGAGCAAAACTTAGTGGAAGAGGCAGGAATTTATATATATTTAGGATCATTAAAAAAAAAAAAAAAAAAAAAAAGTACAGATCACTGAAAATTCTGAAAAAAAAAAATTGTTTCAGGTTGAATAGGGTTTTAAAGTGTTCAGAACATGTCATCATTTTACTAAAGAAAAGTAAGTCTTGAAAAGCTTATTAAAAGAGAAGTTGAAATATATTATATTAAAATAACTTTTTTATACTTTTAAAATTAGCAATTTAGGGAAAATCAACATGGTTTTATTTTATATTGAGGTGTAGCCAAAATCATATTTCTTACTGGAAGTTCTAGAGTTGAAAAATTCCGTCTAGCTAACAGTCCTAAGCTAGTGAGAAAAGCTGTTTCAAAGCAGACACATTTGCTGATGGAGGAATTAGATTAGCAACACACCATGGTTCCAGAAAAGTCAAAAGGTTAGAATGTAGTAAATGTACAGATGATATGAATCTCATGATATTTGTGATGCTTGTATGAAACAAACTGTCCATTTCATTTTCCCAGAATAGATCAGATTCATAGTACTGCGTTTTCGTAATACAGTCAGTGTGTTAGAATTGATGGCTTTAAAGAACTGACCCGTCTGAATTAATGATCCTTATCACACTGTTACACATTTGAACTAAAGCAGCATGCTTTATTTGCTGACAGTATTCAGAACTGAGATAATGATTTAATTTTGATCAGAGATCATTTTTCTGCCTAGAACATGAATTAGAGCAACAGAAATGTTAAAAGAAAAAATAGCATATGGCTAATTGACTGGCTGAGTAAACAACTACCCTTTCCTTTTAAAAGCCTTCTACCAAATATTCACTTGATACCTATAGTAGCAAGCATTCATGGAGCCTCTGCTCATAGCATCAAAGAGAACCCAGGAAAAAAAATGTTAATGCTTGCCTCAGTGCACAGGAACTGCCATTCTCTTAAGTTTAGCCCAAAATATAACATGGATTAAAAGATAATATATATCCAATAAATGGAGCCTAAAGCAGAAAATGGTTCCTTTACTGAGATGTGGAATTTGGGCCAGATCCCTTTGGTGAGGAATGTCTTAGAAATGGCCAATTAGAGGAAAGTAAACAACTTAAGTGTGGGTTCTCCCTCAACCAGCAGAAGTCATTTATTATGACCCTTCAAGAGATAAGGGAACTACTGACATGCTTGTGGATAGCAGCTAAAATTATACAGTCACTCTGCACTCCTTATACATTTGTCACCATGAGATATAAACATTTATGTCTGTGATAACAAACCACTTACCTTATTTGGCTATTTTAAACACCATTGGAATTCAAGGAATATACTAGCAGTGTGTTATGTTTCTGCTAAAGAAAAATGATATCAGGATTGCAATGTTTTCAGATGCTATAAATTAAACTGTACAATCTTTGTCTTCTCTCACTGCCAGAGAGTACGTCTCATAACTACCACACAAACTGTCTTGATCACTGCAGTGTAATAAGGTGCCTGTAAAATAGTGATTAACTTGCTGTATAGTTAAAACGTGGCAGAAATTTCAGTATTTTCATGTTAAGGCCAGCGGGAGTTGATGATCAGCACTTTTTGTCTCTTCATTGCTATCTCTTGAATAATTCCTAATGCTAATTCCAATTTTCACACTTTCCAGCAAAATGAAATCAACACATATAAAATTTAACACATCACAGCTTATGCCAGAACCTTTCTGTAAAACTTTGAGTAAAGTCAAGTAAAAGTGTATTTGAGTGATGAGGCTTAAATTAGAATCATAGCATTTGACTTCTCACATTTCCGAAAGGATTTCACCTACAAACACCAAACAGGATTTTTAGCCTTGCAAGATATATGACAAACATTTGTGGAGGAAGTTCAACTTGCAAATTCTTACCTATAAAGCAAGTTTGTTATGACTGTGGGAACTTTGTATTTACAAGAAAAAAATATAGTTCACTTTCAAAAAATCCTTTCAATTCAAAAATAAATAATGTGAACACTAAGTGTCTGTATGGTCTGGACATGCTCTATGCCTTTAGTATTTGGGTGACATTTCCTGTGTATTTGCTTACTCTAAAGTATATTTGAATGTTGGAGGTTTTACTGTGTTCTCTTAAAATGCCACTACTCTGAAAAATAACTTCAAAAGATAGGACTGTTTGATGTTTATTGTTTCTTAGTGATTTTGGTATCAAATGTGTTCCAGTTCAAAGTTAAAAAGATTACTTGCTTTCTTATTGTCAGTTCTGCAAAGTCATCGTAATTCCAAAAAGTCAAGAGGCTCCCTTTTTTAAGATTTCTATAGGTTAGTTCTGTATTTTGATACATTATTAATTGGGATGGCACTATTGTTCAGGAAATGTGCAATCTATCAATATTGTTTCTTGATGGTGCAACAGAAAGAATAGCTTATACTCCATACCTTAAAAATCCTTTCAGAAAATAGTTTATTTGTATTCTTGAGCAAGCAGACACAATTTTCTTAATTGTGACTTGTGGAGTCAGAAAACACCAAACATAGTAAGTAAGAGAGGTAGCTACAAACGTGGGGGAGTTTCTTAGAGAGTTTTTAGGCAAATAAAGGATGTTCTTTTGCTATTGATGGCTGTATTGATGGCTATTTAAGATGTAAGCAAATTCACAGTTAAGGGGGATTCCACAGCATTACAGGTTTGTCTTCTACACCTTTGCTTTCAAACTGCCCCATTCTTTTCCAGCCTTTTTCTGATTCCTCTTCTGATTTCCAAATTACATGAGAATTATGTAAATGTGCTTATACTGCTGCTCTCTCTTCTCTGGAACAAAAGCTGAGGCCTAAATACAATGCAGAGATCTAAAGACTATTTAGAGTCTTTTCAATGAGGATTCATAGGTATATGTGGAGAAAACGTTTGAGCCACTTGTAAATGTTTTACCCCAGATACTTCACTAGTCCCTAGAGGAAAAGGAATAAGGTTGGGGCTAAAGACAGAAACATCAAGAGGAAAAAGCTTCATTACAAAACTTTCACTGTAATCTTCTTGGAGAGAAGCTTTTTAAATAGCCAAATTCTGCTTGTACAAAGGAAATAAAGATTTGACGCATGTTTTTTCACCCTGCTATTGTGATAACTGAAAATTGCAATAAAATAAAACAAAACTGTATGTTGGGACAGCAGATCACTAGGGCAGCAAGCTACCTTGTTTGGCATACAAACAAGAAAAACAGTGCCAACTGAATTTACACTATAAATGACTCTAGATCTGTCCTTGATAACTACATCTTATGTATAATTAATGATTTGCTTACTGTTTGGACAAAGCTAAAGTACTCCATTTACATATACAGTAAATATCTCTTCCCTTGGCAAACAGATTTGACTCAGTCTGTCCTAGACTGCACTAGACTTCTTAGCACACACTAGACCCTCAGTTTTCTGTTCAAAAGATTATTCTCTAGAGTCTATCTTTCTAGTACAGAAGACCGTATTCTTTTAAGAACTTAAGAGTCTCAATCTCTTTGATACTCTCAATGCAACCCAATCAATTTCTGTTAAAAACTCAGTGACACATTGCTTAGCAGACCTCTGTGTCTTAGATTGTAAAACAAAAATTCAAACAAACAAACAAGAAAAAAAAAATATTAGTGATTAATCTTTTTCTCTCCCTGTGTCTGTACAGTCCTGGTAACTCTAGTCAAATCTCTGTGGCAAAGATGATAATTCTTTGACTCTTCCTTTTAAACAGCTAACCCATATGTTGTCTGATTTTTGAATAATGATGTGTAGAGGTAACTAAACTTCTCAGGTACAGCATTTCCTGGTTGATTGGATGATTCCTAAACTTATTCAGCCTAATTTTGTAGGGTTTTACACTCCTTAACATGCCAATTAACATGAATGCCAGATATCTCTGATGTGCAAGGAGACACAGAATTTTATACAAGTGAGACATCAGTACTATGCAGGTACAGTCTGATGCAGGTACAGTCTGATGCAATTTCTTTATGTTCTCAAGAGAATATAAAGAAATTCTCAGGTAAGTCAAGATTGTTTATTGGCATTTTAAAGATAAAAGTGTTTATGGAACTGCTAAATCTAAAGAAAAGGAAATTTTGCAGGCCAAAAAATGCAGATAAGATCAACCTCTATCAGTATTTCTGTCATCTGAGCATTGTTTATTGCTGTCACATACTTGAAATTAAAACACTAAAGAAAACTCTCAGAAAACATAGCATTTTCTAGAAGATAAATCCCTAAGGAGCAGGCAGATTTAAATCAACAGATGAGTTACATTCATTATTGAAGGCACTAGTTTGGGAGTTAAAGGCTACACAGCAGTCCTCAGGAGTGTAAGAGTGGATGGAAAGAATATGTAGTTTGTCAATGAGAGAGTATTTCCAGTAGGGTTGCTTTTATCCTATCCATTAAAACTCATACCCGCTGAACTCAGATTATGATGAACTAATATTATATTAAATCCTTCCTTACTTTATGAACACTGTTTCAGTTTCTCAGCTATTGTACGCTGTAATACTGCTGCTGACTTCAGTGGTGGTACACCAGCTCACTTAAGCTTAGGCTGGCTAAATAAGTATTCAAATTCTGTTGGTTTTAATACATTATTAGTCTAGAGGTTTTCCCATATTCCCTTTTCATCTGTTAATTGAGATAATTTTTATTATCTGCTTCTCTCTCTCACTAATGACTCAGCACCTCCTTTATTCCCTTCCCATTAACGTTTTATTGTTGCGAACAGTGACACAAACTATGTTTATAATTGTTCAGTAAATACCATAGCATTGTGTATAGAAAAGTAGTACAAATAACTTCTGGGAAAGTAAAAGATTATCACTCTTTTGGAATCTCATTTAAAATTGATCACAGCATCCTGTTTTATCCTGTTACAATATCAGAGGCATTACACTTAAATTTAAGAAGCAGAGAGAAGCCGACTGGATGAATGAAAATACTTGCTCAGGGGAATAGCTGTATTCTGATCCTGAAACTGTGCATATGAAAATCTTCATTATCAAGTAAAATCCTAACCCTGTGACAAGGCCTCTTCTAGTAATCCACAACTGGAATGACTTCTGGTAGTTTTCTAGAACAAAAATGGCCTCCTGGACAATTTATGTCATAAGACTAGGATCCAGAAAGAAAAAAGACCTTGAGGATTTAAGGATTCACACTAGTTTAGCATCTGTACACCTTAGCTTTGTTTTCCATGTAATCAGCTCTGAGAGACTAAGATTCATTACCCTCTGTTCCTTTATTAACTGTGCTATCAAAGGCTTATGATCCCGGCATGACTTCAAGATCTCACTTCAACATCAACTTGGTTCAGGATCGATTCTACTTTTTGTCAATATTATTCAAAGACTCTGGATGTGCATCTCATCTTTTATTTAAGGCCTCTATATACTTAGCCATACAGAGTTAAGTACAGGTCTGATAAAAGCAGGTACAATTCTACTAACTTTGGTTGAACTGAACCTACTGAAACAAGAACTGAACTCAGACAATTGCCTTTCAAATAAGGGTCCACTCATATGCATAAAATGTATGTTTATTCCATTTTCTTCTGCTAATGAAATGTCATCAAATATATTACTAGAGAAAAAAAAATTATGCTACTAATAATTAGAGGACCTTCTCCTAAAACAGGTTACTTAATCATTTGACTTTGTATTCTTTAATTATTGGCATAATTCAATAATTCATGGCCTTTTCTATTTATAAGCAGATCACAAATAAATAATAAAAAAAATCTATTGTTTTGTATTACTCACCAGTTTCAAATGCTTATGGGTGTCGGTGGTTTGTACATATCATGCTTGCTTAATATGCAAAATGAGAATTGGTCGAGATGATTTTGACTAAACACTTAGTCAGGCACTAGATCTGAGTTTTCTTATTAGAGAACCCAAGAGTAAAATTCTCAGCACATGCTCACATTCCCAACTGTAACATCTTCCCCAGCATTCACTTCAAATTGGCCACTTTGCTCTTCCTGCTAGAGAGCACTTTTGCTGTCCCACCACCTTTCAGCAGGGGGTAAATTATGCCCTACAATAAGGGCAGCAAGTACATCAAAAGAACAATAAAGAAACAGAACAAACCCAGTTTTAAAATTCAAGTGGCACTGTCTTGCAGCATTTGTTCAGTTCTAGCAACAAACTCTCAGGATCACACCTGAGAACAATGTGCTCTGAAACTGTAACAAACAGAGGGATTTAAAAATGCAGCTAGATAGGAATGGGCCCTTAGGATCTTCGTACAAGGCTGCTACTAATTTCACGGGCTTTGTTCTGCACCAGCCTGGTTCTAGTCTATCCCACTCAGGTGGTGACAGAAGATGTGAGGCTGAGAGCTGAACTTCCACATTAGAGACCTTTTGCAGGCAGGCAGCCCCTCACTTCTCACTCCCACACTAGCCTTGTTAATTTATCACCCTGTAGACCACAACATAGCTGAAGCACATACAAGACTGCATACACAGCCTTGGCATCTGTCCTGGACCATGGACCTCTCCCTTTGTGCTGAAAAAATAAGCCATCAACTTAATAAAATCACTGATGGCATTTCAAAGGTTAAAGCAGCGCTGCAAGTATTCCCTCTTACTTTCTCTCATCTCTCTAGAGAAGACACCACTAGTTCTTTGAAACAGTAAATAAACCTTAAACCTTTACGTGTTCAAAGGAAACGCTGGCTTGTCTCAGAGAGCATTCCTTTTGACACAGCCTCCAAAAGCCTGCTCCCTGGCAAGTTCATCCTGTTCCTCAGGCAAGACCTGGGTATTCCCTGCTGTGAAAGAGCAAGCCCTTCTTCCCCTTTTCCCTCAGTGGAAAGTACATCTTCTTTCTAGCCAGGCTAACCTTTGACTTTGTCTAGAGCATAACAATATTCTCTCCTTTGAAAGCTTCCTGGAGGACTTCTTCCTTTAAAGCAGAGAATTGCCCTAATTGGACCTCCAAGAACGACTGTCATCTTTTTTCACAATACTTTACAAGCCCACTGTCCTTCCCACCTCTCTGTTCGGTGGTGTTAGATTTTGTTAGGTTTTAGATTAAAATAAATTAAAGGCAACTGCATGAGGTTAAAGTCACCTTAGGGTTTAAACCATTGTTATTGCAGTAGCTGTCTCCCTACTGTGGCACTATCATGCATCCATCACATTGTCACTTCTCCTTTCAGAGTACAATTGACAGAGAACAAGATGGAAATAGTCCATCAATCTAGTGTCACAGCTGTAATAAAAGTCTACAGAAAACCTATAAAGCTGCTTACACTCTCAGCCATAGCACCAGCATGCTGGCTGGCGTAAAGTATTCTACAGTGCTGCAAAGAAGTAGTGTGTCGGATGGAAAAAACTGCCACTTGAGTCACTTTGCAAGTACTAACTGCTTGCAGTTACCACCCTGTCGTAACAGGAAAGAATGAAGACAGCAACAGCAAAGAAATGCTTCTGCAATTCTTACAGTAAAAGCACAGGTAATTCTGCTTAATTTTCACCTGTTGGGCTGTCCCAGTTGTACACATTAACATGCTAAGGGACATAGTCACCCAAGTCACAAAGCATTTGTCTAAGTAATCACGTAGTTCACTGCAAGTAAGCCTACAACTGCTCTCAATGAACAGAAGAAAAACAAAAAATCTGTTCTGTACTTTTGTGTGCACTATGTATTTGCCTCTTTGGTAAATTCTAGACAATGCATCTGTGTGGATTTCTTGGACGTAAATATTGGAATCCACAGTAAAAACAGGATTGCAAGCTTTCAGAATAAAGAACATGTAGCATGTGAATCCTTGCCTACAGATCACGACAAACAAATTCATTACATAGTATGTATGCATCCTTAAGATGGTCTGATCCCAAATGATGGGCACGTACAAGAAGTGAGAGACACATGCTCCCCTATGTACTGTTGCCATTCCTGTGATCTTAACAAAGATGCTAATACAAAACTAAATGAAGGAAAAAGGTAAGGGAAGAGATAAAATCATTAAGGATCACATTTAGGAGGGAAATAGAGAAGCTTCAGAAACCAAATAAACAAACAACATAAAGATGTCTGAGGGGACTGAATCTTAGGAAAAATACATAGAGTAAAATTCTGCTTCAGAATACAGCAATTTTCTAGAAATTCATGTAACGGTTATACTGAAGAAAATATAAGACATTCAGCCTGATGTGAATTAGATTTAAATTAAAGGAATCACCTTTCTTTTCAAGAAGATCAGGAAATATCACATCATCATATTCACTCCCGTGAAGAAAGCAGTCAGTATATTCAGTTGGTTCTTTGCCAAAGTGAAAGATAAGATGAGAATATCTTTACAGACATTCTAACTTTAGTTTTAAAATAAAATAGAGACTCACTCTTTAAACTGCTTATTTCTTAAGCCAGTTTTTAAGTGATTGGCCCTTGATTAGTACCATAATCCACCACCAAAAGGGGTGTTACAAAGCAGTTAAATTCCACTGTTTTGTCCAGCTTTCTTCATAGACTCTTAGTAAAAATTCACTGGAGGAATGGTTTTGTTTATCAAATCATAATCAGATGTTTGCAGGGTGACCCAGAATATGAGCAATGACAGATGTGTCTCAGTCTTTGTGTCAGGAGATAATGATTTGAGTTAACAAAAATTGTTTTGGTGAGGTCACGGATCTTTCTATCATCAAATAAGAGTTCAGCAATCTGTGTAATGAGGAGCAGCAGGGAAAGCAAGTGGGAAAATGGAATGAAAAATAAGATTTTTACTTTTTTGATTCATTGTGACAATGCCTGTAACTGTTCTTAGAAATAAGATTTTTCTTCTCACTTTTAAATAGCAGTTCAACTTTATCATTTATGTGGACACAGAAAACGTGCTATAAATCCAAAGACAGAGAAATACTAAAATCTAGGATTTAGGATAATTCTTACCATATTGGCAATTGCTCTGTTTCTGCTAAATGCAAAGGTTTTTCCTGAACAGGATAACTAAGAATGACAAAAGGGAAGGTGAGGAGTCTTTTATCATCGCAGCAAATACAATGCTTGAAAGGTTAAAAGATCCACAAAGTAATGAACCCCCCTGCAACATGAGCAAAGCTCAGGCTTGCACTTTGGAGCTGACTTCTACATACAGTTCTCCTCCCCTGGAGCCACACTGGCAACTACATCCATGGTCACGCCCTGGTTCTTTTGTACTGTTAATCAGTCTTCTAGCATTTTATTTTTTTGCCCAGAATCAACAGCCCTTAAGTGCTGCAAGCTCAGCTTTATGTCTCACCTTTAGCCACCTGAATAGGCATGGATTTACTGGAGTAATGGGGATTTAAAGGAATTTCAAACAGTTCTTCTTCCATTATGTTAGGCCATGCACGATCCTACTTTAACTAAGGGCTGAATTCACCTTCCCTGTCAACAAAGATGCAATGACAACAGCAGAAAGCATCTGATGCTTTCATAACCAGGAGAGATGCAAGGCTGTAGTACCAGTTTTTTACTAATAGTGTTCAGATGATGGAAAGAATCCAAGTAGGTTATTGCTTCCAGAGGTGATTTAACATCTAGATGGCTCCAGAGTTAGAGATTTGCCAAAATAATGCAAGATTTCTCTGGTATTGCTGCTCAATAAGACTATGAAAGCAGGGGCAGCAAAGGTCCAGGAAGAATTACCATGCTTGGGCTTGCAGAGCCTCTGCCTGCCTAAACACCCCCCAGGTGTCTACGTTTGGGAGCTGACACTATAGTTCTGTACTTTTTGAAGTCTTCTTGCCTCTAGCCACTGCTTCTGACCCCAGTCTCTCCTGCACACTGCCAGAGCCCTGGGCTCCACTGCTGAGATCGCTCTCTATTCTCAGGTCAGAGAGAGGATCAGTATTCTTCTCCAAGATGTTGCACAAAATTAAACAAACCCAATCTGAGAAAATCAGTACCAAAGAAGTTATCACTTTTTTATATCTCTCTGAACCAAGTGCAGACACATGTGCCCCACAGAAGTTCTTCATTCCAATACATCTTGTCTTAGCAAATGAGAGAACACAGACCCACTCAAATCAAATGAATTCATCCACACCACATCCCTGTCTATTTTACCCACTTATCTTGAAAAGATCTCTGACGTTTATTTAGACATCCTATAAGGAATACAAATATTCTTTCTTTAGCTCAAGATCAGGGCTAATTATAAAATTTCCACTCTTTCTCTCTACCCAGACTGGTTTCTATTGTCCATGGCTGGACCTTCCTGTTACAAAAACACACTCCACTTTCTCCTGTTCATAGCTTCCTCCATCTCTTTGTGCATTCTCCTGTTTTCTCTCATTTCCTCTGTACCTGCGGTTTTAAGAACAACATTGATGCTGTCCACATGTGGAGAGATTTTCTTTTCTCCAGTCACCCCTATCTGTGAAACCAAAGAAGGTTTTTTTACCTGATGATGTTGAGGTTACAATTTTATACTGTTACAGTAGTTAAGATGTGGCAACCCTTTAGAATGACACTCGTTCATTTATAAGTACACTGAAACTAATTCTTCTTAGCACAACATGCTTGAGGCACCACTCAATAAAAGGAAATTCTAAGACAAAAATACAGACAGAATGATGGAAATAAATTGGAATACATAGCTTTGGATATAAACAAACTTCTCACATGAATAACTTCCAATTTCTACCAAGATGACAGGCAGAGATTTGATGCTCTATAAACAGATTAAGGATCTAAAATGTTTGGGCTACCTTAATTCTGAATAGTGGCATCACCTCACATATTTAAAGAAGTATTAGTCCTGAAAGTTAATGGTGACTGTCCTTATGAGAAGTTATTTTTGATTAAATCCAATATACGGGAAAATTCACAGCAATTAGTGGACATTGCAGATTTGCACATACATTTTGCATTATTTGGTGATTTTAATTGTAAAGTCTCACCCAAACTGGATTTTGCAATTAGTCTTTTATCTATTTGATGCATTCTCAGTACAGTGTTAAGCAGGACAGCTTTAGATAAAGAATGTTCAGATGTTTGTCTTAGATTAAGTAGGAGGGTGTTAATTGGCAAAATAGTCTCTGATTTTGATATTAAATTTGAATATCATGGGGCATATTTTCACATTTATAAGGAAGCAGCACCCAAGTTCTGCATGCTGTGTTTACTTTGCAGGTCTTGAAACGAAAGAAATATGTTGTTTCTAGTGTACAGATGGTCATTTATTTCCATGCCAAATTAATGATAGTTTTTTCCCTACCTTTTAACATCTGCCCTAAATTTATCTATTGTTGTGTTACACTTGGTTTTCTTAATTAGAGGAGAGAGTGAATGTAATTTGAAGGCTCAGCTGGGATACATTTTCCAAACTACCCCACAGAGTCTGAGTCTTCTCGACTCTTGGGAAATCCCAACAGCCTGATGTTATTTTGGTAGCTCCTGTTTTCCAAGTTCCTTACTTTCTCCTTTGAACAGACAATGCTTCCCTCTAGGTCTCCCATATGGACAGTAAATAGGATGCTAACATCCTGTATGGTTGCTAAATTCTAGTTCATTCAGTTCACAGAAACTTCATGACTGCTCACTTGTTTCCATACGGTTTCAATGGTTTCTGTAACACTCCTTACCTCAGTACCAACTGATTAAATGGCATTCTCAGTGATCTTGTGTCCACTGTGTTTGAAGATTTAAATTCTTTAATATACCTGTTTGATTATACACATAAAACTTTTCCCTAGTTTATCACTATTTCCAGATTTTCTAGTTCAGTTCTTATTTTTTTACATATAGTTTATTAATTTCACCCATATTTCCCATTAGAGCATTAACTGGTACCTGCCTGATAACTTACACTGACTTATTGCCCCAGGCTGCTGTAAAAAGCATCCTGTGAGGACACGCTGATTGGTTATTCATGGAGCTCTGTGTTCTGCAGATTGCTCAGTCCCAATTTTTCAGAAACAGTTTCATAAACTAAAACTGCATTAGAAAGCTCACTCTCCACTGCAGCTGATGATTTAATGCAAATTGTCAAGATATTCTGCACCATTTATGAAAAATATTTGGGAAAGAAAAAAGTAACATCTTTCCATCCAGCTTATAAAACACTGCAACATCTACTCAGAAGTGCAATAGACTTCTTGTAAAGCCTTGACAGCAACAAATTTTGATATATATTCTTTCCCATATGTCACAAACCAAAATTAAAGGATTTTGATCTTTACAAGCCTAGTCCACTGTGAATTACCTTACAGGTACTGACAATGTTTATTATCTGCATCCATTTGGTGTTGCTGCTTATTATTTTATTTAGTTTTATTTAAAGTGCTTATTCACCACTCTGTTATATTACTCTGCTATTCATTTCCCTTAATCAGAGCATTCAATGGTGTTGCTATAGCAATACTGCAACTTTTTATATGACCAAATTCTTGTCTATTGACGACTGTGCAAAGAGATTTAGAAATAATTCTATCAACAGCGAAAGTGGTCCAGGCATTCATCTAGGAAAAAGTCACCTCTTACTTGGAGAGCCTGTTTGCCTGATGGCGTCAATTAAGTGTATACATACGCCATACTTCAATATTCACCTTGATATGTGATGTGCCTAAATAAAGAGCTAATACAGAGTGATGAAAGGGGCTTCTCTACTTTTTTTTTTTTTTTTTTTTGTCCACAAATCTTCAAGGTGGCCCTGCACAGAAATAGGTCAGAGATTCTACATTAAATATGTAATGACCCGAATTTCCATGCAAGTGGAACAGTCTCTGCTAGTACAGACTAGCAAATAATGCAAAAGTATCACTCTTTGGATGTAGGTTCACAGGATAGAATTTGTTTCCCCATTTTCCTTGTGCTTGACCCACATAAAGCCCTCTCAGTAAAGATTTAGTATTTGAATTAAATTCACTGATCCACAGTTGTATTTCTCCAGTGTGAGTTACACTGACATAAAATGAAGTGGCGAATTGGGCCCTGAGGGCTTTAGGAATGATGGGGCCTTTTTGCAGGCCTTTTGGCTTGGGATGAGTTTTTGCCCACAGTGAATACATAAAATAACTAGCAAACTCTTTTACTTTGAATATCGGTTACAAGACCAAGGAGTGTTCATTACTTTACTGGCTGGGGATTGAAAGTTCCGAAATTAGAAAAGCTACTCAAGGAAAAAAAATCTCTGCATGCTATAATTGAACTGGTTATGAAAAGAGCTGTGAAGAGACTATACAAGAGAGGCAGCAAATGTACTACTCAACAGTACAGCAGCAGCAAGAGGAATAGACACTGCAAGCAATTTCTAGGCCAAGGAGGCACAGAGGGGGATAGCAGGCTGAATAATGAGAACAAAAGAGAATTAAAAGTGCTTTACCAAAAGATTAATTTCAAATGTTTATAATAAAGTTGCACAAATACTTCCGTTCTCTAATTCAGTCTTAAAATAATGCAAATTAATCATACTTTAATTTGAGATCACATTCCCTTTGATAAAGTTTCTGTGCGTTTCTCTAATAAATTTTTCTTAATGCAGAGATATGAGGCCTTTTTACCTGTGTCCACTCCTGGTAGTCACAGAAGTTTCACTTTCCTTTGCTCCCATGAAAAACACCGATCCCCTGTGATTATTAAGGGAAGAGGACAGTAGACAGTGGACAGAGGACAGAGGAAGAGGACAGTGTAAAGGAAGAGGGCGGAAGAGGAATGATCCTGTCCCTTTTACCTTTACTGTTCCTGTTAAAAAAAGAGAAGAAAAAAAGAAAAAGTCTAAATACACAGAGAATAAGTACATAAATGTGCACATCAGAAGCAGATGATGACAGTCCTATCATGCGACTTTCATGTCCTGTTCATAATTCAAATGATACAGGCCACATTCCCAGATGGTTGTACTGACAAAGCATTCTGGAAGTTGTTCTAAGAGCTTTGGATCTGGTAGTATAATTTATTAAAACAAAACACGTATTTGTTGTCCCTCTGCTCCCTTAGCCTTGTTATCATTAATTATTGTGTTGGAAATCAAAATATCATCTCTTTTCTGGTATTAATTTCGTACAGAGGTCTAAAGCTGGGTGGTGTGCATGTGCTTCTGCCAAGCTACTTGGATCGACTCTGCTGGACAATGTGAGTGAGTCCATGCCTGTTTATAATGATTTTTCCTTTTGCTCATCTGCAACCAGGAAGCTGTGATAAACTTTGTTGCTGGTGTACAAGATATATAGCAGCATGCACTGCTGCAAGCTGGAACTTACTTCCCATTTCTCTTTGGGATTTCAGTTCAGCAAGCCAAATTTCATTAGCGCTGGATCCCCTGACAGAGAGTCCACTTAGTTGCTACTTCTACATACTGTAAGTATTTATAATGCACAAGCAGTGCAGCATCTGAGCACCACACAACTGGCATATAGAATGAATCAGTTGTAAAGTATGAGACCAGTAATCAGCACAGGAAAATAAATATATTTTGAAGCATAACTGCAAAGCCCATCCCACAGAGAACACATTGATAGTTGTGAAATCTGTAAGTATGCATACAAATATCCCATTATGGTGAACCTACAGTCTTATTAAATAGCAATCTTTCTTCCTATCAGTTAAATCAATCTCTCTTTCCTTTTTCTGAAACCAGGTACTCCATATTCCCCGTAGCTGGCATTAGGCCTAATTTTGCAGAAATTTGACAGACAAAATAACTTAATTTTCACTGTGTACTGCATTCAGCCAAGGGTTTGAGCTATATTTGGAATGGCAACCCTCCCTGTTCATTCATTAATCTGTTTTCCATAAATCTCATTGTATAAATAATGTAAGTTCATTATAAATATAATTAATAATGAATCCAGCTCCAAACTATGAATAAACTACACTCTGGAGTTTTTCCAGAGTTTCCAATGCATAAAAATTTTGTCTGAGAAATGGTTGAGGAACCAGCCATTCTGATCTGACACAACAGCAAATTAATATTGTACTAGGAAACTTCTAAGATCAATATAACAGACAGCCTCTGCTGGATGCATATAAAATCCCTGAGTTAAACGACTGTGTCACTGAAGCTCTTGGAGACAGGGATGGTTGGAGGCCCAGCATGTGTTTACTGTAGCACTCTGCTGAAATGCAGCCTTTATTAAACCACATATCTTACGGAAAGTTTCTTTCTAGCAATTATTTTTCCTTTGTCCTAACTCTGTTTTCCAGAAGAACATATGCTCAAATTTCAGAGGCTGAGACAGACTGCTAGGTGGGGGAATACAGAAAGCATTACATGTTCCTTTACCAAAATCAAATAAAGCTTTGTTGTTGGGAATTTCTTCAGCATTTAATGAAAAAGTGCAGAGGAGAACTACTTGCAGAAGGTCTATTTGCCTGCTTATGTTTAAAGCACTTGACTTTGGAGGGGCCTAAGCAATGAAGAAGAAAAGCAGATGATTTTGCAAGTTGCCTTAGCAAGTAACAAGCACGAAGTTTGCAACTCAGGCTCAAAAGTTTTTCCTTTACCTTCATTCAGGTTTAAATAATTACAGAACTTGCATATAGTTTATTCTGAAATACTACTGTTAATAAGAGATTCTACATAATATTAGTATTCATGGACATCAAACAAAAAACTGGCTGAGGATGGCATATTTCCCTTCTAACAGGAAAATTGTTGTGCAAAACCGTACATAGTTCGAACAACTTCAAAAAATAATGTTTAATATTTAAAGAAAAGTACTAGTCAAGGGTTCCATAACATCAGTAGATTTTATCATGTATTATTTACCTATTGGAGACTCTGAGACCTGCTCTATAACAAAAATGTAAAGATGGGTGCTGAAGTAGCCCTTCTCACTGTGAGAATACCTGAAGGAAGGTTTTTTGAGTTTATGATCTCTTAATGAATACAAACTACATAGATGATTATGTTAGCAAAATTACATATTTGGTGGTATTATTATTTTACTCAATTAGAATTTAACTTTTTACAATCATTCCAGACTGAGTTAGGCACCTGAAGAACAGACAGGAAAGAAAAAACCCTGCCTCACTGACATTCAGGTACAGGACTACTCTCTACCCTGCTTGGCACTACTCTCATAGACTAAAACAGAAGCCATAATACGCTACCTCAGCTGGACAATTCTTTGTGTTAAAATATCAAAATATATGGAATTAAAATGGATTTAAACCTGCATATATAAGCATCTGATGAAACAGACAGAAAAGAACACCGATGGACAGAATTTCCAAACCCTCTGGCTGGAGCTGACATGAAGGACAGTCAAACAGGACAGGGGTGCACGTTCTCAAGAATGTGTAGCAAATGGAAAATTAAATTTAAACTTTTCTCTGTGGTCTTATTACTCACATTTTCAGTGAGGGTGCCTCCAAGCTGGGCCAATGGGCCAAAAGTGGTATCCAAAATAAACAGCCTTCTTTCTCAGCTCTTTTCCTAGCTGCTTGCTCTCATATCCCCAGGCCAGGCCTGGCTGGAGGAGCAATAGCAGATGCCTCACACACACAGTCCATGTGTGGCCAGCTGTTCTTGAAAGGGTCCCACAGCATCAAGTGGCGTTGCACAGGAGGAGGACGCTCCGTGTGCCTTCAGGCTGCATGGAGCAGAGGTGTCTGGGGGATGCAGCCCCTGCCAAGCCCTGGCAGTGCTGCCATCACCAGGGCAGAGGGTAGTGGGGTGCCCCAACACGTAGCAAGTCACAGGAGCAAGTCTCACCACAACAGAGGCACTTGAGACCCCAAGCAGTTTTTCTGCTGGTGAAGCACTCCCAAGCAGATGGTTTTAGCTATGGGTTTAGCGTGAGGGATACTGTAAACAGCAGATTTATCACAGCGCTAAAGTATGATAATCCCACCTGACTCAACATGTTATTCTTCACCTGAAGGGGAATCAATAACAGACGTTTCACTTGCAACTAATCTTCAACACAGCTTCAATCTGGTATATGAAGCAGTGAGAAAGGAATAGATTTGCTGTTATTAAAATTATTCAGAAAATATCAAATAAAGACTAACTTTAAAGACTTTGCTATTTGTTCATGGTCATCCTATAAGCAGAAAGATTTATTCAGCATCTATTCATTGAGTAAATTGCTGTGATTAATTTTTAAGTCAGCGGTGTCTATTGCAAAGAGACATTTAAAGAGCACGTGCAGTGAGCATTTTATGAGTTGCATTTGATTTGGCCAGGAAGTCGGACAAGAGGAAGATGACCTTGCCTGACACAATTTCTTTATGAGACCATCTTCTCAATGATCTATGGCTCCACTGAGTAGAATTATGGTTGCCCTTGGAACATGGGTCAAGTAACGTTGCTAACATACATTCTTCCCTGTCAAACATCTAACTGATCCTGTGGTTTGCAGAGCCACTGCTATTACTTCCAAATTTGATTTGCATGTTTTCAGCAAAGAGGTGCCTATGCCTGTACATGATAAGTAGCTGCACCTGCCTTCAATTTGCTTTACTACATATAATTTCCTAAGTGAGCATTTCAAATACTCTAAGATGGCAATCAAAGACTAGCAAGATTTCAGTAGCATAAGCAAGGACTGAATTACTCTTAGCTTTCGACCTGTGTTTCCCTGGCCTTGTCCAATTTCTTGACTAAAACTGGGAAATAGACTCAGCTCCACTAAATACAGTTGTCGTCTGTTCACTGAGAAGCTGCAGGGTAGAAAACTGTTTTATCAAGGCATGATGCTTTATTTCAGTAACTCTGAGCTTTACAGCCACTGTCTTAAAACTGACAGAAAATATATTCCAACTTATAAATACAACAGAGGTACAGGTAATATATATTTGTGTGTGTCCCAGAAAGTAAGTCTGCTGTTCCAGTTTTAACTGTTCTTTTTCTGATGAGAACTAGTGTGTTTGATATTGTCTGTCCAGTTCATGTCTAATACTTGTTTCAGTGATTACTGTACAGTTGCCATTACATGTCTGTGTCGCATTTTATCCATCAGGATGAACACACCTCACAGGATCAACACAGCACAATACAATCAATGCTGGTACATTAAGCTTGGTATTCAAGGGGCAAAATTTTGCTTATGTCCATTGCTTTTAATTGCAGTATCTAAAATCAGACAAGCAAGATGTGAAATAATATTTTTTTTTCTGAGATTATACTTATTATTTGATATAAGAAGATTATTCCAGTGTAAAGAGCTTTCCAACATGAATATATAGAAAAGATCATCATCTTGTTGAATCTATGAAGTGTTGTAAAAATCATATGCTGTTTCTTGCGAAAACAAACTTGACCCTGAAATAATCTAAAAGATAATGTATAGAGAAGCAAAGGTCAAATTGTAACCTGTACAATCCATAAGTAGATGGCCATATACAAATTCCTATTATTTTCTGTTCATATATTAGCCTCATGTTTTTACATTATCGCATTACCTTGTACTAAAGGTATTACTTTTTAGGTGTAATAAAAGTATTACCTTATACATCTTCACAATTTTCATATCTTATTTAAGCTGGCCTGACCACTCTACCTATTTTTAATCAAATACTGAATTCTGTCATTCCGTCAAACAAAAAGGCAGAAAATGGTAACTATATATTTTACTGCTACTGAAAATTAGGTTAAATGTTTTTAAATTGGACAGGAAAAGTTATGATTTGGAAGAATTAAATTGGATAATTTATCTAATATAACTAGATCCAAAACTACAAATACCTGGTAAAAATGTATTGATTTTTATAGAAATGTCTTCTGAAAAAAATTATCAGGGGTGCAAGAAGAGAGAGAACATTCAATACAAGTTTGTCTCCAGAATGTGAAATGCCGTATTAGTTGTGACTAATTACTTGACCAATATTTCTTCATAATATTTAGATTTAGTTGGGTTTAATAGTCACCCTGTAACAGGAGAAAAGTGACAGTGTGCTCTACTGTCTAAATGAGCATATCCACTTTTCAAGATCAGACTAACCATTTATTACCCTCAAGATGGAGTACAATATGTAATATTTCTTCCTTATAAAATCTCCTTGTTTCATATAATATTACTTCCAAACTTTCAGCTAAAGTCATTTTCAGAATATGGACTCTAATGCAATCTCAGTTCTTATAAACGGACTCTCCTAGCAACTAATTCTTTAAAGGCACACAATGCATGCTTGAGCAGCATTATCTTCTAAAGGGCCACATGAGTCGTCCAAGTTAAAAGAGCAGAGAGATAAAATCCACTTGTTATATAAAGTTAGAATAGCGGAATTAATTTACTATCCACTAAATTAATCATTCTATTAGTAATACGGTTCTTTTATTAATTTGATATAAAATACGAACTGAACAATGGCAGAAAATATTGCTCAAAAACTATTCTTGATTTAACATACATATTAAATTATCACCCACAATGAAAGTCAGTACCTTAGACTTCCCTCCAAGTTTAAAGGATAAATTGTACTTTAGTCCCTGGGCAAGCTGAAAACAACACTGGAGAGCCCACTGAGTCATTAGTCTCTAGAAACTGGTCTTTACCTGAATACCCATAGAAATAATACCATCTGCTGATTTTTCACTAGGCCCCCAAAATTATTTGCTAGTTTCAACAGAACTATCATCGCCATGAATTGGCGATACCTCCTAACTTCTTATCTCAGGAGAGCAAGCCAACCAATTAAAACCAAACTTTGCACATTGTAGCTCTGAAAGCAGCTTTTAACCTTCTAAGCACTGGGGCTGTGGTATTGTCAAGTCGCTGACAGTAATTACACTTCCAAAATTAAAACACCTATCACATGATATACATGGATACTTACACGGCAGGGTAGTTGTTACTTAAGAAAACATTTGTCAGTATTTGTCCTCATGAGATATAAATTGAGCTCTTTTATGGTCATAGTAGAAAAAAACTTGTGGTGTCTCAGAAAGTGGTATGAGAAAATCAGCAATAAATGCTTTATTTCAGTAACTGATGCCTAAACAGAAACAAAGAGTAAGATACATTTCAGGAACTAGCCCAAACACTGATGGTGCAGGTTTTCATTTCTAATTAAAAACTTCATAAAAATATATTGATATTGCTTTAATAGCAATTTATTTTGTCCCAATATTTTCTCAAATGTCAATTATTTGAAAGGGGCAAACTTTACATATTACCAACTTTCATAAGATTAGAAAAACAAAGAACATAGTATACCATATTCCTATATAATGAAAAATTGATTATAAGCAAAGAATTGCATACTGTGCCGGTGTTGTAAATTACTTCCTCTGTGGCTTTTACAACATTGCCTATAAACATAATTGAATGTCACTAGTTTATGTTTGTAAATACAATCCCAATGACATTGCACCTGGGAGCGCGTATGCACAGTCATCTGTTATGGAGAAGGATCTAAACATATGGCCTGTTGATTGGGGTCTGGCCCCAAAGCTATCACAAAATCCTCCAGCCAGTTTTCTGCCAGACTAACCCATCACAATAATTCACTGCTATCAAATAGGAACTTCCCAACAACAACCGAGAAAGTGTACAGCATTTGAAACAGCCGCTTCAGGTCTAAACACTAAACATTTGAGAAAGCAAAGGTCATAGGCATACCTCTTACCATGAGAAAACTATATCAGGTCCAATCCGACATTTTTATTCATCTTACTAGGCTGGTCTGTTAAGATACAGATTTTATTTTCTTCTTCAATTTGCCAATAACACCCTTCTAGACCAAAGCTTTAACAAAGGGCTTATCTTTTGCACATATGAGTAGCATCTGTATGTTCAAAGTTAAGCTGATTCTTTAAGCCTAGTTGGACCTCATGTGCATGGCTCCTGTCAGCTGTTAGCAGGCAAAGCAGTTTTAGATAAGTCTTCTGTGTCTCACAAATGTAATGCACATGCTCACTGAAAACAAGCAAAACATGCTTGTTTTCTGCATGTGTTTTTCTGAATAGGATAGTAACAAGAAAAGCAGAAATTAAACTGTAAGTTTGCATTTGTGAAAATGAGTAAATATTCAAGGGAATTCAAATAGGATAGGATATTTAAACTTTAAATAAATACCTTTGGAGAGAATGTTTTTCACCACTAAACAGAAGAGTTTTATATATTTGAAATGAGATACAGATTTTGACAATCACTAAAGCTTACTGCGGGGTTGCAGACTTTAAAAATAAAGGTCTACATATACATTTTTTGCAAGAAACAGCAATGAGACCATGAACTGAGCACCTGTTAGCAATGCCAGAATTTATAAATTAGGGCAGTATCTGTTGGCGTCTCAGTTATTACATTTGAATTTGAAACATCTACCTAAAGTAAATTGCAGCATTTGGGCTGCTTTCTTTGTCATACCTCACAGTAAAAGCTGGCTTAGTTTGATCCTGAAATGCTTTTAAATTCATAACTGTAACTGAATGTGAGCAATGGCCATGCTCATGCAATTTTACTTTGTATAAAATAAAATAGTCAAAACTTGGTACTGTAACTGATAGCCTACTGGTAGAACACATTGAAAAGAGAAGACGTTCTTTCTAATCAACCTTTGAAGAAATGTTCTGGAGGACAAAAATATTCAAGTTACCAGCTGACCTTTAGAGTCATATAGGAGAGGATGTGCATAATGCATTATTCTGTCGGATATGCGTTACTTATTATAAAATAATAGAGGCTTCAGTACTTTACATGACCATTAGGAAGATCAGAACATAATCCAGCCTTCATAATATAATTGAGTGCTGCAAAAATATCGCTAATGATTAATATACCAGACATTATGCATCGCTCCTACGAGGTAATTTTGTCCTGACACAGAATGATGACTGTCACAGTACTGCTGCAGCTTAAAACACACGAGGCCTGCAGGATTCCGCGGGCAATCGTAATGCTGTATGTGGGGGTAGAAATTCCTCATTAATGTCAGAATGCTTCAAACATCTGTTTACACTCAGCCAACAACAACAACAACAACAACAACATTAAATTATTTTCTGCACATAGCTGCACAATTCTCCCTTCAGCATGCAGGGGAATGAACTCTCAGAGCTAATCACAGACAGCCACCATCACGTGCTACCACTGCCCTGGCCTTGCACGAGATTCCCCCTGTATCATCTCCCCAGGACAGGCCTGGAATGACCCAGCCGTTTATAGCACCTGCAAGCCCCCTTCAGCTCAGGCAGGAGCAGCTCACAAGGAGCCAGCCCCGGCAGTGCGGCCGGGCCCTTGCCTCACAGTGAGGCCTGTGGCCTGCCTGAGGCCTGCCTGTGGCCTGCACCCACCAGGGGTGGTGAGGTGCAGGGATTTCAGGGATTTAAAAAAACAAACAAACAAAAAAAAAAAAAAACAACGAAGTGTCTGAATCTGAACCCAGCTGAATTTTGCTTTGGTTTGTTGAAGCACAGAAAGAATTCTAGTAGTTTGCATGAGAACAGGTCTCAGTGGGCAGCAGTTTGACACTTGTTGCATGGAGGGAGTATCTTTCTCTGGGGTGCCATGTTGGGCTACCATTTCTTTGCCATTTACACAGTCAGCATCTGCAGGGCATCCCTGGCATTCTGGTACAAGGTGGCAACATTTATGAAGGTAACCCTGGGAAACAACAACAACAACAAATAAAATAAAATGAAAACAGAGCTAATAGACTTTCAGTGCAAGGTTAGGAATCATTTCAAGTGATGAAATTGAACACTTTTCGTTATAAGCACTCAAAAATGAAAGGGCATTTGAAACTAGGGATTTTTATTGTAAGAAAAAATACTGTTACCATTTCAGAAATTATGTATATTACACCAACTCCTCCATATTCAGAGAAAAAAATCTAAAATGAAAAGGAAGTAATTACTCATTCAAATACAGGAGTTCCAAGACACCAAGGCAAAGTCTCTTACTGAAACATGCAGCTGTACAAGATGGATAAAAGAGCAGTACCATGAGAAAGGAGTGGAGAACAGATACCCTTAGCTCTGAGAACTGAAATTCCCAAAAGCAGAAAACAGACAACTAAATCCAAGATATTTCCAACTAAGATATTTAAATGAACAAATGTTACAAATTTAAATTACCCCATTAATCCCTTCATTCCTGAAGCCATATATTTACTCCAAGAGAAGACACAACAAATGTTCCTTTGCACATTTTGATTCACAACGGAAGCAGTAAAATCCATGTGAGCAAGGCTAACTTTCTCTAGAAACCCAATGTTGAAAGGATTGTTTAGAAATAGCCCCATTTTTTTTTAATTCTTCACTCTCATACTTTAAAATTATCTAGCAGGCATAGCCAACTTATAATGAGATGTAAAGACTGAAATGGCAGTGTCTTACATAAGACCACAAGACCATGCAAACATCATTAGTACGAGAAGCGTATAAGTGCTTTCTCTTCTTGCTGTTGAATCAAAGGATTGTTGATTAAAAAGAAATAATCCCCAAAAGAAAAGAAAAAAGAGAAAAGAAAAGAAAAGAAAAGAAAAGAAAAGAAAAGAAAAGAAAAGAAAAGAAAAGAAAAGAAAAGAAAGAAAGAGAAAGAGAAAATGAAAGAAACATAAGATTTTATTTCTCTTTTCTGGAAGAGAAAACAAAACAAACAACAACAACAAAACAGAACTAGCTTCTGATTAGCATTTTAACCAGGTCTAATGGAGATCCTTTAGATTCAAACTGTAGAAATGCCAGTCCAAAAAAACAGAAAGATGCTGAATAAACTTCACTTATTTTCTTCCTGGCTCACAAGAAAGTGTTCTCAATCTTTAGAAGAAAAAAGTCCATTTAAGGAATTTTCAAACATCATCTCTCTCATTTCTGACTTGAAGATTTTATTCACTTTTCTCTTTTTATTCACATTAAAATTTGGATACGGTCTTTCAACTCCATCTTTTCATGGGATAAAATCGCCCAAAGAGGCAGCAACACAGTTATGGACAGAAGTGCAAAGGAAAATGTGCAATACACTATTCAACAAGAATAATAATGATAATAATAAAGTGAAGATAAATACAATGAAGAGATTTCTGTTTTTACAGAAGCTACCTGTAGAAAGCAGAATTAGCTTGGAGACATTTTGCAGAAGTCTACTTTTATGTGCTTCTAGTATGGACACTGATTGATTAGAACACATTTGTCCTTTTCTTCATTATCTACAATTCACAATGCCATGGCTCACTACTTTTTAAAATTTATAAAAAAAAAAAAAAAAAAAGATTAGAAACTTGCAAAATTTAACATACTGATAAATTAAAGTGTAAAGGTGCATTTTAAAGTACTTTTCTTGCATAACTAATACAGAAGATGCTATTAGCATTTGCTTTTCAAGTCTGCAGTTGTTACCACATAAACAGCACCTATAATATACTCCCTTCTTTCATTAGTTTATTCATATCCCTGTGAAAAAAGCTGGTGCATCTCTGCTTCTTAAAGTTAATATTTTATGGTACCAGAGTCCATAATTCAACTCCCATATTGATTATAAGGTGTATTACATTTCAGTTCTGTATGCACAGAATAAAAACAAAGATTTCAGAGTTAAAGTATCAGAGAAAGTTTAAAGCCAAGAGATCATTTCCCATCACTCTGGTTTGCACCAGAAGATACTGGTAAAATGCATGTTTTCTAAGAATTTTGCTATGCAACATTTACTCACTAATCCATTCAGATATAACCTTTGCCTTCAGTAGAGACACTGAAAAAATTGATCACAATGAAATGTTTGGAGAAAATATGATGATACAGTTTGATATGTATTTATGTCTGAAGCTAGAGAATGCTGCAAATAAACCACAAGTAAATCTCAGACTACAGTCGACTTTGCAGTCCCAGTGCTAGAACCACCAGAAGAGAGCTTAACTGTCATATTCTTTTCAGTCCATAACATCTGACAAGGCTGACCCCCCCCCTCTTTTTTTTTTATGTAGTCACTGTGTACTTTCCTAGACAGCAATGCGAAAGAATATATAAAGACAGGGAAAAGGAACCATGAATGCAAGTCATGCTTATAGGATGATATACTGCATCTTGAAAAGCAGAGACAGAGGGAGAGTTTGGGGGCCTTGACAGATAACCAACAGAATGCAATGATGCTTTAGCTATTGCACAACAAATATAATCTTTAGATATACAAGCAGACAAATACAAGAGCTCCCAAACACTACTGAGTCATGTACCACCTTCTAATAAAACCAGTATTTGTGTTATCATGTGTTTGTTTCTCATTTGGATCTACATACTGTAGAACCCATGCAGTTTCAATAGTTTTCCTAGACTCTAGATTGTGCCAGAGAGGTTTAACATAAGTAGGATAGGACTTGCCAAAAACAAGATCTAAACTTCTTTGAAACAAACAAACAAACAAACCAATTAAAACTTTGCAACATTTGGGAGAAAACAGACAACAGAAATCAGAAACCAGAGGAAGAGAAAGGTAAGTGAAGACAGCCAAACAACTCATTAGCTGGGTCATTCAACACTTCACTTGATCGAATGAGGCAGCTACTCCCTACATTGCTGTTTCCTCTTTCTTCTTTTCTGGACCCAAGTAGAAATTCCCCAGTAGAAACTTAAGTAAACATATACATGATAAAATGAGAAGCTATGCTATTAATGAATCAGTATTCCCAGAAAAAAATATAAAAAAATAAAAATAAAAATAAAAATGTTTCATCAGCAAGCCCCACTTAAGCCTAATTATAACTGACATTTTAAAACACATCATGATTTTAGACTGTGAATTAGGGGAAAACAATATAAAAGAAAGTATTATTGTTATGTCTTTTGTAAAATTTCCATTACAAGAAAAATATTTAAATATATCAGAAAGGTATTTAGGTGTTGCACTGAACTATTTTCAGTAGGTTGCCCTATTTATCTAGGCTAAACTTCATTCTCCTGCTACTTTATACCTATGGAATTGCAAGATACGAGCCAGAGTTCACCACAAAGTTCACTGCTTTTAAAAGTTTAAATCAAGAAATAGAAAATAGAAAACATTGAATGCTTTAGAATTCTAGAAATGTACCTATGCCAAATCTACACTCTGATAATCATGTGTACACGTGTAGTGAAGAGAAGGTTCCCCACACTAAAAGGTTTGAATGTATAACAAAAACAATGGCCATGAGAGCTTCCAATCCAACTTAAATAGCATGTGTGCATAATCTACCATCTAACATCATATTCCAAATTTACAGTAGGAATTACTGAACAAAAGAGAGAACTAAAATTTTAAGTGAAATCTAATAGCGAAACATGTCACAGGGCAAAGTCATTATTCAAAGTAACTCAGAAGTGAAAAAGAGCAATTTAGCTAATTTGAAGACTGGGCACTGTTCTTCAGTAGTCACTTTACTGCTCCTTAGCAGATGGCTAGTACTGTATTACAGAGATCCAGAACATTATAATGAAGGCCAAGTGCCCCAAACAGCACACCAAATGCTTTTATTTTCTAATTTCTAGTCTCTCACACACTAATGCCATGGTGCAGATACTTAAGTCATGATGGATATAGTCATAGGAAGACGAGTCTTTAGAAACGAACTGGCACTTACCACACTGCTTTAGCAGTTCAGCTCTTTGGTGAGTATGACACTCCTGTTACAAGAATTGAATTTTACTGAGCAAGTGTTTGAGGAAAACAGATAATAGCAGTTACTTATCTTCTCATCAGAGAGCAAAGAAGGAAATAATACAAATTCCACTTAAAGTCTGCTTCTATTTCTTATTTCTTGAAGCATTACGTGAAGTGGCAAACTCTATCAACAGTATCCTTCCCATCTAAATAAATGTTATCACATCAGAACAAACATTGTAATATTACAAAGCTAGCTATAACACTGCGTCAAGGAAAGTATGCTGATACCTACATATGTGAAGTTAACCAATGATGTTACTTCTTGATGTTACCACATTTCACTGCTTTGGGTAACTCCAAGCTATTATATTTTAATCTATTTTTACCTGCAGACTGCTCAAATTCCCAGCTCTTCACTGCATCCCATTCATCTCCATACATGTACTGCCTTTGTTTGGGAGAAAAAAAAAATCCACCACAGAATCACCTTGATTTCATTAAATGTCACTGAACCACAATGAGCCCTCAGATGTTCTAAGCACTTAAACACAGCTCCCACTACATGTGTCACAGACCCTAGTGCCAAATCATCAAAGTAGAGGATAAAACTATGTTGGCCTACTGAGTTTAATGGAGATGTAACATCTTAGATATTCTAAGAATTAGAGAAGAGCAGGAACAGAATGGTTTGGAAGTCCCGTAACACTATGTGTGTGTTTTAGGAAAGAGTGTATCTCCAAGTTTTAGACAGAATGGCAGGATGCTTTTTATTGCTTTTTAAAAAAAGCAATAAAAATAAAACTTTCAACCATGAGTACCTGGCGGGAAAAAAAAAAAAAAAAAAAAAAAAAAAAGCTAAGTTGGAATTTTTAAGAAATATAACTCTCAGTGTATTAGAAAAGACATTTGTTCAGCCCTTTTCAGAGCATCACTTAAAACAGTTTAGAAAAGACTGTGAGTGCAATACAGACTTTGTGAAGCACATGATGTATGTGAATTCAGCTCTACTGATGCTCTCATTGTAAAGTTCAGTTGCATTTACTTCTTATGAACCTGGCCTGATGAATTCAATTACTGAAGAAAGTCTGTTTTTAATTCTGAGAACTACTACTTCTTTCAATTTAAATTGATTAATAATAAAAGTTACAGCATTTCAGAAGAACAGCATATAAATTAACTATAAACTGAAGCCCTAGCCCATGGCAATATGATACAAAGCTTTCCTTCATGTCAGCTTGGATGCAGCTTTCAAGCATATTCTAAAGGTACTTCTTCTGGGTAAATATTTTACTTTATAGACATAAATTATAGTTTATTGCCAGCTGTTTAAATCTATGATTTGGTAAGATGAGTCTTGCCAGCCCCCAGCTGTCTCCCATTTACTTGAATGGGAAAAACACTGGGTAAATTGCTGCCCATGGAAGAAAAATATAAGCAACTCAAGTATTCATAATTTGTTGTAGTTTTAGATCATCCTAATTTAGATATTTTTCAAAAGATATAATGTAAAGTAGACTCTACTTAATCGCCACCCTGATAAATAGCTGTAGCAGGAAGATAATACTGTTAGTAGAAGGGTAAACTAAAAGCAAGATGTAAAAGCTATTCTGCATCAATGACATACCCAATGTGTTAGGAGAGAAGTTGTTTGATGGGCTGATAACAGAAGTTTACAGTGACTTACCACTATATATCGTACCATAAATATCTTTGGAAAGCTATTTATTATCTTCACGGAAATTTCTCTTTAACTGGTATCTACAAAACTACATAGATATAATTAAAGAAAATCTAGAAGTTTTATTACTTCACTGTGTTCTTGGGTAACAATATAAAAACAATATTTTGTGTGCTCTCAGTGGGGCATTTAAATATCTTTCATTGCATATTTTATCAAACAAAAAATGTAGAGTAAGTGGGGATGTAGCATAAAATCAGGATATGTACCTCAGTTATACCGCAGTGCAGCAGCAAGAAAGGAACTCTGAGAAAAGAAAATTGACAACATGTAAGCAGTTATCTTATGTCTCAGCAAGTCTGTAGCAGCGTCTAATTATTTGTGATTTTTGTGGTTCTGATTTCTGTATGTTAACCAGAGAAAACATACGGGGTGAATACTGGTTCATACTATGCTATCTGTCAAAGGTTTCTGTAGACCATTAGATACTGTCACCACTAAGCAAAAACTGCAAGCTCAAGAACTGAGAACTATGTAGCTTTTCAATACATGCAGAGCTCAAGTATTTTATTCTCCATCAAAAACACATTTAATATTTCCTTTTGAAGGCTATTTACCACAAAGGCAATTTTGTCCTCTTTGACTAGTTAAAACTTTAATCTCTGGCTTTCAGGTTCAGAAGATACTCCTCACAGAACATTTTTTAACCGTTACAATCCCTTTCTATGTCTTTTAGCTGGGGCTGAGCCTTCCCATTGTTTTACAGGTTGCAGTGAAGTCCAGATTAAGAAAGAAAGCAGAAGAAGGCAGCAAGAGAGAAGTGAAGGAAGAAAAACATATAAGGAAAGGAGAAAGAAGTGCAGAAGGTAAAAGTGTGGCTGACAGCTCTCGAATCCCTCAGGATCGCAGTCAGCAGCGAAGAGAATTACCTTGCGGAAAAGGCACAGCTGGCAGGAAAGATGTCAACCGCAGGAGGTAAAGAAAAATGCATGCAGGAGGAGAAACCAGTGAGCCACTCTGTGGACAGGAGTCCCTTGGGAGTAACGCAACAGGAGTAGGATGGCCGATGACTTACAAACATGCACACAGCACATAAATTAATACGTTTGATTATGACTATCGATCCTAAATGGCTTCCTTGGATGCCAGTCCAAGAGGATACAGAAATTGCCTCTTCACTCACTGATAGGCATGGTTCAAGAACAAACACCTTCTCATACCCAAAGGTATTAACCAGTTGTTACTTCACATTTCCTTGTTTCCCCTAACGGGCCCCATTTCATCTCCCTGGGTATTATTAAGACAGGGAGCACATCCACGCAAGCAGTCGGTAACAGTGCACTTAACCAGCCAGCAGGGGTACTCAATAATGGGCTGTATTGTACTCCCAACCCTGTCCTGAAAATACCAGTAAGCTCAAGGAACAATATTTTCAAGGTACCTCCATCTAACCAAAGGAGTATTCTTATTCTTAGGGCAGTTCTCCTACAGTATATAAAATGAAAATCTTACTGTTCAGACATTAAAAACATTTCACTCTCTCTGTTTTGACAGACAGCTAATAATAAAATGTCTATTCACAATAACACCATTATAAAGGGAACCAGAAGCAAATGAGAATCTTCATTCTTTCTACCTTATTATATCACAGCACATACCCAATAGTGGAAAAAAGGCTATGTAATCCCTGTGTTTGCACTCAGATTAGAAGAAAACAAATAAATCACCTTTTTGTGGAAAACTACCATATAGGTGTCCAAAATGAAGAACATTCTAAGTTCTGCAATGGCAAAAAAAAAATAAAATAAAATAAAATAAAATAAAATAAAATAAAATAAAATAAGGTCAAGCAGGGTTCTAACCAACAGGAAACAATCACTACCATATTTTCACTTGCCCCAGTTCCTGCTAGGATCAAAGCCAAGGTTTGCAATTTCCATTTATTTATAGATATTTAAAATATTGTCAATATAATTCTGGACTTTTTAAGCAGTTGGCACCGAGCAATATCTGAAACTGTCCTGCTGTACTAAACTAAGGCAGTATTTTTTCCCATCAGATAGTAGTGTAGCAATCCCCTTGATGTCTAATTCTTTGACAGCAATTCAGTTTTAGATAGCTTATAATAGGCTCTGCCTGAATTCTGCCAGGATTGAATTGTTATTGATTGGTATGAGGCAATGGTGTAGAAGGGTGCATTTCCACAGCTTATATTTGGATGGGTCAGATCTTCTGACAGCTGATTTTGTTAGAAAACCTGGGGTCATTTTGGGCACTGATTATTACACACCGTTGCATTTTTTCCATCACTGCAAGCTCAGCTTCTTACTCTATAAAAGATACAAGTCATTTTCTTTCTGAGGCTTACAGAGAGGTTATTTCATATAAGATATTATAATCAGTCTTCCTTTGTATATAACCTTGGTTCACATTACTCTGAAACAGTACATTTGGTGGGTCAGAATGAAACGTCTACTTTTTAAATGTTTACTGTGTTTGGGGTAAATTCAGCCCTCAGTCAATGGCACCACCCCACAGGAGTGAGTTAGCCCTCCAATCTGGTGTGAATAGTCCACAGAAGCTCTCCTGTGTGTCAAAAAGGCCAGGCCAAAATGTCAAAAACAAACAAACAAACCAATCTTACTCACTATTTTTTTCCTTCTTTTCACCATCAGTATCAGAATTGTTCTCATTTATTTGAGGGGTTTCACTCACTAATCAAAGTAATAACACCAAACCTCCATGGATTGCACAATCTCGAGGTTTTTTAGAAAGAAAGAAAGAAAGAGAGAGAGAGAGAGAGAGAGAGAGAGAAAGGGAAAATACAAAACTTCCCTCTACTATTTACCTAAAAGAATATTGTGCTCTATTTGAAGCCAAAGCTGTCACAGACAAGTTTTAACATCACTAAGCTTCAATTCTGCTATTGTCAGTCTTGTTGATGTTGAAAACACCAGCAATTATCAAACACAGCCTGCATATAGCAACTGGGAGTTTTAATCAATCCACTCTAAGAGGGGTTAGGAAGGTGAAAGAGGTTGCAGGCAACGGATGCTGAGTGTCTGATTCCTGCCTCAGCACTGCCTACTGGCCTGACTGAAGCTTCCTTACAAGCATATATTTCCCCATCACTGCAGGCTCAGCTTCTCGCTCTACAAAAGATGTTCTTTTCTACACTGCTGAGTAAGTTGAACCCATTCAGGTTCCATTGCTGTACTTACAAATGCCAAAATACACCAAGTCAACACAAATGTATGTATTTGACTTCAGAAGATGAAATGATGCAATTAGCAACATTACACTTATTTTATCACCATTGCTTTGATTTAACTTGTTAGTGGTTTAAACATCTTAATTTCTGAGTGAATTATATAATTGTTTTTGTTGTCTGTTTCTTGATTCTCTTTGTATAATTAGGACACAGTAATTTACTTTACATCTCTTCAGTTTAATTGAGTTAATAATGTCTGCTGAGAAGCATGATGTCACACTACTATCTACTTGCCTGGAAAGCTGGGGGAAAAGCTTTCACTGGATGTAAGAATTTCAAAGGGCACCTTTCCTTCCATACTTGTAAGTCTGCAAAAGTTAGCTTTCTGTTGAAATGACACAGCTGCTTCCATATTTTTCTGCTTCTGTTATTGCTCTTGTAATAGATCATATTAAAAAATCTTTCTTGGCATGCCACGGTTCTCCCTGATGATATCGTTATCACAAAACACTATCTACTGTATCAATAACAGCAAGCAAGGACAGTCTGTATTGAAAAAGAAAACCTTAGCTTTCAGTTAGTGTCTAATAACTGAAATTGCCTCCCTTAAACTCTATTAATACAGGCAGTATAGCACATCTGTCTCTACTGGGGAGTAACATTTTATCAGTCCTTCCACTGTTCCTGACCCAGATGGTCAGGAAAAGACCCAGCCTCCATGTGAGCCATGTCGGGGGGACAGGGGGGACTGGGTCCCACAGTGGTGTGTGGCACAAGGCTACAGCTGAGCAGCACACGGTTCCCAGCTGCTGTGTGGCACGCCAGTCTCTCCCTCAGAGATGAGAACCCCCTCGGTACATACTACTGGTCAGGAGATCACACCGAGCTATCTGCGCCTCTGGGCCGCACAGTATCTCACACAGTATGCGTTGGGTTTGACTGGTCTGCTGTCATCAACATAAAATTATGGAAAACAAAATCAATGCTGTATATTGGGACAAACTACCCTCATGGTAGTAAAGCAACACCTACTTTAGGAGTGCCACAAGAATTTCAGCTTAAAAGCAACTACTATGAGTAAAATACCTCTATTCACTGAAAAAACTAAAATTGACTTCCTCCAGAAGTCCAATCATGTAAATAATGATTGCTCTTAATAATCCCTAGAACTGGTGGAGCTACTCACAGTAACTGAAAGAACTTGATTAAAAAAGCCACATCTGTTAATAGACAAGTGTTTAATATTGGTTCCCAAATAATACTCGATAAATGTATCATGCTTTTCATTTCCTAACTGCAGATAAATATTAACAGACTGATCTTTGCATTTCCCAGAGAAGGAAAGTTAAGTATAATACCCATTTTCCACCTGGAATAACAGAGATGCTAAAAATAGGAAAAATAGGAAGAAAAATACAATGACAACAAATATAGCCATGGAAGACTCTGAAAACTGCACATTTTCATAAGTTAGTCTGTGACAAAAAAAAAAAATCACGTGGTAAAAATGCAATATTATAATCTTAGCTGAGAAACAGCACTAAATAATAATTTATGTATAGACAAACTATGAAGTCAAGAAAGAAGTTCATTTTGGGAAGTATAATTTCTGCCATTCGAAGACACAGCAGCTCAGCCACAAGCTAATACATCCCTCCTGCATCCCCAGCCCGTAGTGGGCACTGCTGACACTGACTTGCCAGCAAAGTTGATGCAGGCATCCTGTGTTCAAAGCTGCCTGTATGTGGAGCAGTTACAGGCAGCAAACGTTGTGTGGCTACTAGTAAGAATCTATAAATATCCAATAAATGTATTTGAGGTGGTTTTTGCAGAAGGTGACTGGTATTAGCACTTTCTGCCCCTCCTGGTTAAGTTCAGAACTAAAGAGTGTCCAAGTAGAGATGGGATTAATAGGAAAATGATGAAAGAAGAGGAAAAACAGCCTATAGCAACCTGCAAATGAGGACACTTAATACAAATCTGTTGTATACAGGGCTAAGCACAGTTTTATCCTTTGACTTTTGAAACACAAGATGGCCACAGTCTGAGACCAAGACTTACCCATTAAATGCAAGTGAATACTTTAGTCCGGAATTCTGGCCCACTGTAATATTCATTTTGAAAGTATCTGTACAATTTAACCTTCCAGTGCCACAGCCAGCAGCAAGACTTCCCAAATTAGCAAAAGTAATAAACAAGAGCCTCATTATATCTTCCTCTTCCCTTTTTTTTTTTTTTTCTCCCCTCTAATGAAGCTCTCTGTCCTATAACTCCTCTCATTTCCCTAATTCTCTCTTCATCACTGATTTCTTTATCCTTTGATATGATGGAGTCTCCTGTCATAAATAATGACAGATCTAAGTTTTCTGGAGGGCAGAGTATGAAAAGGACAGGAAGGCATGTTGTTCTTAAAACTATGGCCCAGCAAGGCAGATGGCTCATTAATGTACCAGTCTCGCCCTCTCAGCAAGGAAAAAACACACACTCACTTACACAGAGGGGTCAACCTGCGAGGCACACTCCCTCTGCTAGCTCAAGCCTGGCTGCCTCTGTTCAAGCTGTCTTCTGTACTGCTTATGTTCACCTTTATGCAGCAATGAAGTGAGTGATTTTTTAAAAGATGTTGGGACTACTCTTGACGCACGCCTTACAGCTTTGAGTCTGGCAAAATCTGAAACTCCTGAGAGCCCCTTGAGATCAGCAAAAAAAAAAAAAAAAAAAAAAAAAAAACAAAAAAACAACCCTTGGTATCGTGTTTCTTTGCAGACATCATTAACTCAATTAAACAAAAGAGAAATAAAGTAATTTACTGCTTGCTAATTACACAAAAAAAAAGGTTTAACACATGCAGGCAACAACAAAAAACTAATATAATTCACTCTGAAATTAAGATTTTTTTAAAACACCCCCGGCTTCTATCAAAGCAAGTGTAATAAAATAAGTGTATTGTTACTAATTATAGCAGTTCATCTCCTAAAGTCAAATACATGCAACTGCGATGACCTTATATATTTTGACAAATGAAACTTGAAAGAACAAACACAGCTCATCAGATCAGTTTCCTTAACAAGGAAACAAGGTCAAGACTACAGGCATAAAGCTTTCCCTGCTTTTGTGTCTTTAAAGAAGGTGTCAAAAGCACATAGACAAAGCCCTCATCAAGTCTGACAACCACAGATGATCCCAGGAAAGGCACAAGGCCTTTGCCATGTTGTTTTTCTTCTTATTGTCATTTGAAGAATGGAAATAACATTCTGTTACGCCATGCAGTGCCCCATCAGGACTCTGCCAACTTTGTTAAAGAAAGTGTATTGCTCCTCATTTTGCTGCTTTTGCGCTCTGCTTCTGGACAACCTTGGAAGCAGGTAAATGGCTTCCATAATCTAATCCCTTCGTCTTTTCATACGGGATTTTTTCCTTAAATAACAAGGCTTAATTTCACTTATGTCATTAATCACTCTCTGACCTCTCTATACTTGCTTCAGCAACGGTAAGGGCGTAATGGGAAATTTATCAGTCCTTGAAACCTATGGAGAGCATTACAAGGGACAATGCAAGGAAGTCAGGAAAAGAAAAATATGGAAGACTTCTCCCGTTTGAAGTTACTTTCCAATCCCCAAATTGGCAACACTGTCATGGCTGTGATTGATTACTGCTTTGTTTACTACCCCAGAAACTGTGTTAATTAGTATCATGCATCCTACTTCACAACATCATTTAATACCAATTTGGCAGATTTGGTGTACCTTTCATAACTTCAACTTTTCACAAATTCAACTTTTAATGCATTTCAATCAAAGATAAATTCATTTTTGTTATGTGGTTCTCAGCAATCATGGCAGTTCAATAAATGAAGCTTTACATAAGTCTCCAAAATGAAACCGTGCTTGCTTAGAGATCTCAGCAATTCTGGTGAATTTAGAAATGTAAAGAATCATTTTAATCTCTAAGGAGAAATTCTTCTAGCTCCAATGAGAACAGAAAAGAAGGTATCAAGGCATAAGGTCTATGTTTCTTTTTCTCACATACTTTATCTGTGGATCTGATCTCAAGGGGCAATACTAGGGATCTCCTGAGTTTTACAGAATCTGCAAAATTTTCAGGAACAACAATGGGTTTCTGTTGTTGTTGTTTTGGCTTTGTTGGGTTTGTTTTAGGTTTTGTTTCAAATTAGCTCACCTTACTAGCAAAATCAATCCTGTTAACCTTAGCTATTTCAAATCAGGATCCAGGCATGTTGGTAGGACAGTGGGCAGAAAAAAAAAAAAAGAAAAAAAAGAAAAAAAGAGAGAGAGAGAGAGAAAAATAGAAGCAAACCTGCCTTGGTCACACAGATCTTGCAGGCAGTGAATCCCTGCTGAAACCCCCCCTCCTAATTGATCGTCTTGCCCAGCAGTGACCTGCAGACTCTCCAGGAGCTAAAGGAATGGTAGATGCACTTTTTAGCAGTAACATGTCATTAACAAAACCTCTGTCTCAAGAGGATGAAGGCCTATGTTATTTTCTAAAATATTTAGCTGAATGACATACGCATTGTATCTGCTTAAGTGTACACGTTGACTCTTATGGGTTTAATCCATGATGTATGAAAGTAGCAAAATTATTGCCCAATAAGCCTAGGCAGAACTCTTGAGGGGAACAGGAAAAAAAAATATAAATAAATAAAAATTAATAATCGTTTACTCTGAGTTAAGGATAGTTGACTTTTTGTCTATTAGTGTAGCTTTGATTTTATAGTGTAATTAAATTTCAACCCAACGTGTCCAGCTTCTGCAACAAATGATATATATTTCTCTTTCTTCTCTTTGTGTTGAAAATATATCCTGGCTGACTAGAATCACTGTGGCAAGCTGTAAATGATGTATGAAATGAAAAATCCCTGCTCACTGCAAAGAGAGAATGTAGACAGGGCTCAGCAATTGCTGCTGGGCCATGCTATTTGCTGAAATATTCAGCTCAAATATGATCACACAAGCTTGCCAGTGCTGACACCGGGCAGCTAGATGCATATATGAGTTTTCAATTTTATTCAGAATCAAAGGACTAAGTGATGGCTGGCCTGATAAATTCAGGAAAAAAAATAAAAAATACGAAGGTCCCAAATCTAAAGCAGCATTAGTTGTTTTTTTATTTTATTTATTTACTCCACTGGCTAATGTTTAAACGCCTCTTTCTCACTAATGTGCTTAACTTTTGAAATTCACAAAGTGACATCAAGAGGGGCTGGACAGATAGAAAAATTATTAAATGACAAATGGTTTCAGCACTCCAGAACTATTTGTATAAACTACTGAACACAGTGAACCAGTGCCATTAGGGTACACTGCAATCAGGAGGGTTCTTTAAACATCTTTAACCAAAGTCAAAGGCAAAGATTTTGCATTTTATGGTATATAGACAGGGACATAACTCCATAACTCAGCACAAATAAAAAACAATTTGCATTCCTGCACAGCACTGCTTGTTCATTGGAGATTTTTGTGTTAACTGCTGGGACTGAGGCTATGACTTAACAATAGGCAGGCTTGTGCCGATTACGGAGTTCCTGCTAACCCCACAGCCCCCATCTGTTGACACCGCACAGCTCAGGGTTTTCCCCATTTTACCAAGGCAACTGAAACACAGCCATGCTGTGAACTGAATCAGGAATCTGACTTGACTTTAACAAACCCCACCTAGGAAAAAATAAAAATAAAAAAATAAAAAGGAAATGAAAAGAAGGGCAAGGAGTGTTTTGGTAAACCATACAAGCGCTCCCTAAACAGAGGGAGGGAACAGACGAGCCACAAGACTCTTTCACCATGCCAAAGTTGCTGAGCCTGTACAAAATAACACAGGGCATGGCTGGTGCCCATTCTGTCATTAAAAGCATCCAGAATGGGTACCCAAACAGCACGAAGAGCTGTTTGGAAGAGCTGTCAATTACTAACCTTCAGGTGTAAGACCTGAAGACACAGCAGCTGTAAATAGGGGTGTCTGTCTATGCAGTAGAACTGTGGCTTCTGTGTCCTGTGATGACTGGGAGCCTGACTGACAAAATGCAGATCATGTAGCACCTATGGGGTTCTCTTTAAAGATTTTTTTTCTTGAAGCCCTTCTAAGATCACACAACAAGTTGAAATTTGAGATTTCTTTCTGCCTCTCTGTTCTTCCTTCCCTCTCTTCCATTGAGCTGGCTGCAAAGGTTAGAACATTGTCTCACCTCCCCTGAAGGCAACCAGCAAAGGGGAACCTCTAAAAAGGCTTTAAAATCCTTATACTTTAAAATGTATTAGCTGTTAAACTTTGGTTTTGTTCCGACATTTTTACATACACATTTTCATGCATTATGGAAGTTTGGAAGTCTAGCTTTACATACTTAATGTTTAACCTTCCAGGCATATTTTTGACTTCTTACCCCCTCTAAGTGAGTGCTAATTCAAACTAGTCAAGAGGGCACGAACTTGAACAAAAGATCTCTTTTTCAATGTTATTTTCTCCAGACCTTTCAAAGATAAGGTTAGATATATGTGTCTGATCCAAATGTGGTGCAAGCAGTTAATGGCCCTCAAAGCACTTGTATAGCACCTTGAGGCCAGAGTTGATGAACTGAAGGAGCAGGGAAATACAGATGTCTCTACAGAAATAGCAAAGCGGTCCTACATCAGAGCCTGTCCTTACCGTGTAGCAGGGAATACGGGATGCATACGCGGAGCTGGGGTGGGGAGGGGGAAGGTCACTGTTTTAAAGATATAGAATATAATAGAGAGAGAAGACTACACTGTAAAATCTATTTAGATCTATTGTACCCATGTGGACACAGGCCCAAATGGCAGAAAACAAAGTTCTTAGAAGCGTCACTGTGTTAATCACTTCTTGATCAGGGAATGAACTCTGACCACATGAGGTACTTTATCGAAGGTCTTTTTCCTTATGTGTTTAAACACTGACTAGTACAATGACAGCATGGTCCGCAAATAAGGCTGCTGTGCATTACTACTGTAGTCAGAATGCTTCTCCTAGACATTATTTATTCTGAGCGTTGTTCTAACATCTACGATCCCCAGTCATGGAGTAGGACCCCACTGAGAAAACCACGTCTAATAAAACAGCAGTAACAGGCAACTTCAGCCCTTTGTATATAAATTAGATAGCTTAATATTGTTACAGCCTCAAGATGAGCAGAACTCCATCTGTGCACAGCTTTCTGCATTTGTGTGTGACCAGGTGCTTAAAGCCTGAGCCATCATTTGCTGCCTTCCTGCAGCAGGGAGGACCAGCTGGGAGCAGTGTAGCTTACCAGGAAGACCAAAAGAACCGGGAGGCAGCCCCTGTGGCTAACAAATTTGGACAAATCCAACTGAATGTTCTGAGAGCTTAGGAGAGTTCAGAAGAAGGATTTTTCAACTGCCTACTGTCTTCATTCATGGTCAGTAAAAAGAGAAAAAAAGAAAATAAAAAAGTAGCTGATAGAGAAAGAAGGACTCAAAGCAAACTAAGATTAAATTTGAATACTGAATAGCTAAAGATGCAATAAATAATGAATAAATAAATTATTTAGTTCTAAGAAACAACAAAACAGAGGATGATGCACTAGAATAATAGAAGATAAAGGGCAAAAGAAAGGGACAGAAGTTAAAGAACTGAATTACTTTTTCCAGGAGACTCTGTGTTAGGATGGTGATACCTGGCCCAACTTTTTCTCTTTGGAGTAACGGAACCAGGATGCACCTAAGGTATGCATGTCAAAATAAAATAAAATAAAAAATAATAATTAAAAAAAAAAAAAAGTGTGTCTGCAGCTGTCTCTCTCCTTTACTCCTTCTGCAGAGCAGGTATTTGAAAACACAAACCCTTGTGGTGCTCCTTAGCACCTTGATGGGAAAGATGGGAAAGATAAACCTAAGTGGAAAGATAAACCTCATGGATTTCCTCCCTCCCTGGAGACAAGACCACCCCAAGCTTGCAGCTTTCACTCTGATAAAGCTTATCAGAAAATGAGGGAATCTTTGCAGTAAAACAAAGAAGAAATTTATTGCCTAGTCTCAAGATCAGACTGTTAGCTATAGCATTGGATACAAAAGGTCACCAGTAAAACCAATTTTAGTCTAATCTTTCTTCGATTAAAGTTTCATATTTACCAATGGAATACTTTTCTAATTGCTAACTCTTACATGGGATTTCAAGATATATTTGACACACTTGAGACAAAGGTTCAAGGTTAACAAACATAACCTGTCTCCTGAATGCCATTTTCAGTAATCAGCACTTTTATCGTACTGGACCCAAGTGTATGTTCATTTTAAATTCTACTCTGAGATGCAAATATAAATGTTCACAATGTATCTGCCGACCAGCTAGCTGTCTTTGGTACCATCTCTACTCTGTCACACCTATCAGCCAAAAGATATACAGGCTCTCACAAACCCTTTAATGGCTTCCTGAAAATTTGGGGGAATAGGGAATTCCCTATAAGCAGGGAATTCCTGCTTTATTCATGCCAATTGGCTGCTTCTCCTCAGTTTAATCTGTTCAGTATATACAAATTACTGATTCATATATATGGAATATCATGAGACTGATAATACATACTTTCTGTTTGGTTCATGACTTATTTCATTAGCTTTCTGTATTGTACACATGACACTCCTAACAGTTATTTTTGGAGTATGGTGCCAGTGTATTCTGCAGCAAGTCCCACAGCTCTGGTCACCATGTTCCTCACGTTTCCTCCCTATAGGACTTGGCATGGTGCATGCCTGCTCCAGCTAGGACACAGTCAGCTAGGCTTCTGCATCTGGGAATGGGAACATCCTCTAAGAACTAGCCATATCCATAAACTAGGGTTGGTTACAGGAAGAAATATATAGTAAGTGCAATCGTACATGGAGACAGGCTAATCTTCATGCAGATATCCTAAGGGAACTTCAGAATGAAATGGCTGAGCTGAATACAAAAAAAGTTATCAACCTAAAATTATCTACAATACCGAGGGACTGGGGGGCACAGTTAATTTATGTTTATCCTTCAAAAAGGTATAGGGGTGATTCTGAAAACAAGACACCAGTAAGATTTTTGAAAATAAAATAAAAAATACTGAAAAAACTGAACTGTAACCAGAATGAATTAAACATGTTAGGGACAGAAAAGCACAGCTCCTACAAAGGAAGATGTGTCACTGTCATCCATTTAGCTGTTTGGGGATTGTAAACAAAATTGAATGAGGAAGAATGTTAGGGTTTAGAATGTTAGGGTTAAAGTTTTTGTGCTGGGAAGAAGAAAGCACATAGAGCTATGGAAATCATAGCTTCCTTTTTCTCAAAGCACCGTGGTGACACCTTTTAAAACTAAGTATGTCAAGGGGAGCAGAAGGAAATTGAAGGAATGCTGCTGATCACAAGCCAAATGACCACTGGAAAAGGAGTTTCCACATTGATTCTAATCTTGAACATTAGGGGGAAGACAAGTGTTTGGGTAAGAGCAATGGTAGAGACATCAGAGTTTGGCTTTTTTTGTTGTTTTGTTTTGTTTTGGACTATTTTGCTAATGGTTTTGTTTTTTTTTGTTTTCAGACTGCTCTAAGTGTCTGCTTACACACATACTGGCCAAAGGCCTTTGTGAAGAAAAAAGTTATAGATACTTGCACGAGGGAACAGCAGAAGTAGAAAATCTCTCCATGCTGTTGAAAGCTTCCATATTTTTATTATGAACCAGAATAGTGAGATGACAAAAAGCTGTGTGCCAGTACTACGGTGTCTGATAATATAGTTGGCCATTTATGCTAATTGATCACTTAATTCCCTTCAGCTTTACCAGCTATCCATTCAGTTCTATAAAAAGGAGAAACTTAAATTTCCTAAAAAAAAATAAAAAATAAAAAGGAAAAAGGAAAAAAGAAAAAAAATAAATCCAGGAAACTCATATTAAAACATAAGAAGTCATCATAATCTCTAGTCTTCTGTGTCTCAAGCAGAACACATAGAAAAGGTACTTACTACACAGGAATAGCAGGGAAAGAAAAGAGTTGTACAGCAACTGCAAAGACAAATGAAAAGTAAGTGGGAGCAAGCAGCAGTAACTGTGAAGAGAATGAAGGAGATAAACGATAGGGGTGCCTCCAGTGCTGTTACCATTAACACAGAAAAGAGGAGAAGATGTATCTTGGACCTTTTACTCCATGAAAGTATTCTATCAGCACGCCTGAAACATTCACACCAGCCATATGACTGTGTTGCACATACCAGCAATACTTATTGCTATACAAGAGAAGTTTAAAATACTGTCTGGGGTATATTTTGCATCACTGTCAATGCAACATCGAATGTTTCTTTAAAGCACTGTTGGTCACTCACT
This sequence comes from Oxyura jamaicensis, assembly GCF_011077185.1. NCBI lineage: Eukaryota > Metazoa > Chordata > Aves > Anseriformes > Anatidae > Oxyura > Oxyura jamaicensis. The sequence goes on along the minus strand of NC_048900.1, from coordinate 17,810,835 downwards.
CAAAAAGCTGACCCTTGAGACAAAGTAAAATCTTACTCCAAAACCAGCAACATATGGACAAGCTGGCAAACTTTTCTGCACTAATATTTTGGCTTGTTGCCTCCCTCAGCAATTGATAGTAACTTTTGAAGATAAGCTAACTGTTCCTTATACCTTCGGGTTTAGCAAAGATCACATATCAGAGCTTCATGACCAAATTAACGTGAGGTCTATCCCCTTCCCTAAGGACCCTTTCCTGGCTTTATTATTACTGCTGATATTGTAAGTGTAGTGTGAAATGGCCAATTCACACATGTGCCATGTTTTGCACATTGCCTGAACCTGCTGGAACATGATTTTCGTAAGAATGATGAGAGTAATAAACATCTTCTGGCAGAGGCTTGCAAAATCTGCACACATTTTACTCACTCAGTAATGGGCCATAAAACTCTTAGAGAACTGCAGGAGAAAAGCAATGTACATACACATGCATAAATTAAAAGAAGAAATGTGCACTCGATAGACTGCTACTCTTAGGCATTTAGAAAAGGCATGCGTAGCAGGAGAAAAATACATATATACTCAGTAGCACAACAGTCAGAGAAATTAGAGCATACTAGTTTCTAAGAACAGATATTATGGCAGAGCATTCAGTGATCCAGTCCCACCAGTCGTCTTAGCTGGATCCATGGTTTATTCCTCTGCAAGGGCTATAGCAATGTTTGCGACAGCAACTGTGTAGGCAGAAGAGTCTTGAAGCGTACTCTCCCCCATCACCCTATCACATGGACTACTTGTATTCTATCTGGTGACAGTAGCGAGGAACCCCAGAATTTAATCTGTTTCACTAACCAAGTATAACTTTACTGGAAGGGTTTCGAATATTTTCCAGCCTTTAGAGAAGGCACTGTTCTTGTTGTCTTGTCCCCCTCATTTGACTTGCTTTTGAAAGAACTACTGCTCACCTGCCATGGTCCTTCCAGAAGCACGGGTAATACAAATTACTGTCATGCACAGGTGACTTTGTGGGTTAAGGAGGACAATAGTGCTTCTTCTATGGTACCTGACAGCATTACATTACTGACATACAGCTGGATTTCCTCCAAAGTATGTCCAATCAGAGGGATAATAAAATTGCTGTGGACTTTCTAAAGCTGAGAGACTAAATTTAACTTCTGTGCTAGAAGAACTCTGCCAGTAGATCAGGAAAGTCTTGGAAATTTATGTGTAAAACACAAGCAAGAACGCAGAAAAAAGACTTCACAATTTTAATGTGAAAGCTCTGATTACTTCTTTCTGTTATTTAGATTACCTACATACCCTATCAGTACAGCAGGACAAACTTTTACTTACCAAGGAACCAATGTGAAGCCTGAAACTGTAAAACAATGGACATTCTGCACACTGCCACTGCTTCAAAGAGACTGGGGGGGGACGGAGGTCTCTGCAGGTCCTGGTGTGCGGCAAGTATTGCCTGTCTTCAGTGAGAAGCTCTGAGCATGCAGAGGAATACCGACTGGACAACAGCGTAACTGAGGCAAAAAGGACAGTTTTGCCATGAAGTTCGTGAGAGTACAGGATTAAACATAAGAAAACAGAAATCCTTTGTTTTGCTTAATTGTTTTAGGGGATTAATGTGGATCATGATGGTAACACTTGTACTCATGGCAGGATGAGCTCTGAATCAAAACCAGTAAGTACAGAAGAGAAAGAAAAAAAAAGAAAAAAAAGGAAAAAAAAAAAAAAAAAAAAAAAAAAGGAAACAATCACATTTTTTTTCACTGAAATAAATGAAATCAACAGGGCTTAACCAGATGGCATTGCTCTTTCTCTTGTAACAAATTGAGGGCCATCCCACATAGTAGGGGTGACAGAAGACATTCCTATTGGACACTACCATGACCCTGAAAGATGAGCTCTTACATGCTCAAGCGAATTCCTGATCATGTCTTTTATTTCTCTTTTATGTAGCACAATTTTTTAAGAAGTTTGGTTATGACAACTGTGAAATATTTTTTTAAAATCTATGAAATGTATGGGTATATTCTGTCTCTCAGGGCTCCTTGCAGTATTGTTCTTAGAGTCAAAGTAGACTGAAATGCTTTTCTGGTTTGAAGTCCAATATATCTTCTCTTAACATCTCTTGAATTGTTTCTCATAGTTCAAGATGGGATTACAAAAAAACAATATAGTCATAACTGAAAGAACTGCAACACCTTTGCAATTGCTCCAACAACTTGGGTCAACTTTTGTTCAGTACTTTGATTGGAAGGACAGTATTTTATTATTCTAATAACTTTTTCAAGTCTCCTTCTTTACTGAGATGTTCTGGGAACTTAGCAATGACAAAATTACCTCAGACAGTCAACATTTTCCCAGTGATCAGTCTTTGTGTGCACTTTTCCAAAGTTTTATCTTTTTATTGTGTCATCTTAAAATACATATATATATATTAGAAACCAATATCAGTTGAAAAGTAGAAAAGTGGAAATGTTGGCAACAGTCCTCCAGAGATCCTAGTTTATCTTCTATGGGGCAGAACAGATTTGCAGTTTATGAGTTTTGCAGGTTCAGAAATAATTTCTTCAGAAGCTTCAGTATCCTACCCTACAAGAACAGAATTCTTTTGGGGGTAGTGTGATAGGTAGTGCTGTACACAGGAGTTTCCCAAGAATATATGTATGATCAAAAGTTATCTAATGGTGAAAAAAAAAATCAGTTTTGAGATTTAGAGGAGAGAATTAGTTGGGTATGAGTGAAAATCTACCTGATCATTAACTATAATATCAGCATAAGGAAGAAACAGACAGACAATAAGAAACGGAAGAAAAAAAAAATCAGGAAACTTTTCACTGATATTTTTGCTACTCTATTAATTATTTAATAATAATAACCACCATCTTAATCAAATACAGGGAGACTAAAAGACACTGAAGAGCGTCTTCTGGGTTCTCATGCTCTAAGCTTCTTAATTTCTTTCTCTTCCTATTTTTAATTGTTCTGTCTCCAAGTCTCACACTCTATTTTGTAACATAAGAAAGTCGTCTTATGGAATTTCCAAAAGACAGGCATATATTATTTATGTCTGCAGTTATCTTAGGATTGTTTTTCCAGTATCTTTTTCTTCAGTATTTCTGGGGGAAGGTTTCATGAATAAGCACATACTATGGAAAAGACCACTACTAGGAAACACCTCAAGAAAGTACAAGAAAGCAGGATGGTCTTTTCATGTTAACTAACAGTTAAGCATGTTTAGTAATTTAAAGAAAGAAAGAAAGAAAGAAAGAAAGAAAGAAAGAAAGAAAGAAA